>NW_023596576.1:59280381-59300381 GCF_011947565.3 Pollicipes pollicipes | reverse complement strand
TGAGGGGAGCCGGGCAGTGGCCGTCTGAGGGGAGCTGGGCAGTGGCCGTCTGACGGGAGCCGGGCAGTGGCTGTCTGGTCGTCTTGTCAGACGGCACACCGGCTTTTACTGGATTCTACCCAACAGCCTGTCGAGATATAGACTGACGTATAGAGATCTTCGGCGCCCGCGGTTTGAATGACGGCCTCTGCATCGAGAAGTGGTATATCACTGTGTAGTTTGAGGTATGCAACTGCTGCCATGTTTGAAATGCAGATGGTCTGAACGTCGGCAGTCAGTTGCAGTACGCCACCTACAATGGCGTAAGCTGCTGCACTGGTTCGCACCTGATGCATGCATCCAGGCACTTCTTGGGATTGCTGGTTTCCCTGACCTCCGTACCGGTCTTCAGCCGTCAGCGAGCCCTGGAATGTTGATCGAAGGTCGATGAGTACCATCCTCCACCTCGTTGGCATTCGCACCGCCCCTCCATCTTCTTGAGCGGCCGCACTGGTGTGCCGATTGCACCTGTACCTGTATTGTATCTGTACTGCCTCCAGGCATTTACAGAGTTGCTGGTGCCTCATAGGTGCATTACCAATCGCCATTGAACGGCCCGGCCTTTCGACGACGGCTCCGTAGACTTGCTTCATCCAGCCCAGCTCGGAGTTACGACTCCAGCCCGCATTGTCCGGTGCATGCTCTTGTAGGGTGATACGCCATTCCGTGGTCCCACGGCGCACACCGACTGCTCGCCGTGAGCGAGATCGGGGCGCGTCCAGGCGCGAGTCGAGTATCAAGTCCAAGTCGGACACAGTGCCCCCACGGGGCTCCATTCAGTCGCGAGGCGCGTGTCTCTCATCGGGCACGAGTTCCCCACCATTCGTATCTGTCATGTGACTCAAAAGCCGTCATCTGGCTCGTACCCGTTCGCGAATTGAACCCATGCGTAAATCTGTCACTCCGATTGGACTCGGACTCCTGTCCTATCGAGGCCTATGGTCTAACCAGATGTCGTTTCAGCATTGGGCCCTGGCCTCGCCCGTATAGCTATGAGCGTACCAGATGCAACTGGAGGGGCATCCGACTTCAGTCAAGAACCAAGGCGACGAATCACCGGCGTTATACGAACGTTGCACGGGGACCATGCGACAGTGAACAAAAGCCATATATAGCCCACATGTACGCCACATGGCCTTAGCTCCAGCGTTGGACCGCCCCATCGCCTGACCTGAGTCCCGCTGTGTGTCCTCACACTCGGCAGTCAGGACCGTCTGCCGCCGTGCGGTGTCAGGGACGCTGGGCTGCAGACGCGCGCGGCCCGGGCCCCGTGCCCGAGCGGCGGGCCCAGCGCCGCACCGCGCACCGATGCCGTTATGCAGCGTATCGAGCGGCACCAAACGGCCGCCGGGCGCGCCACTCGTCCGGAACGATCGCAGAAAACCGGCGCCTGCCGTGGCGCGCGCCAGCCCGGGTCACAGATCCCCGCCGCCCACGCGGCGACCAGTCACGGCTGGCTGACTTGAGCGGGCGTGTGCGATATGTTCCGGTGGCGACGCTGGTGAGAAGGATGGCGTGTTACTCTGTGAGTCCCCAAACTTATTTGCGTGTACAACGCGTTGCAAGTGAGGCGCGCTGTGCTTGGCGGAACATTAAGCAACATGTTGGCAGATGAGTTACGTGAGACGGCACGGGTGAATGCCCACACGGGCCTTCGGATGATGGGCTATTTCCTTTGGTGGACAGTTAACCGTTCAATAAATTATGCCACTTACCACTGCAAGGCACGAAGCTCTGCAACGGCCGTTTGCTTGGGCTGTGCTTTGGAGCACCGCTGCAAGTCATCATTGATATGTACTGCTGTTGTGATCAGGTTTACCTTGCCGTGAACGCTTTGGCCCCAGTGAGTCAGCCTGTCTGATTGCTGCGAGCCATAACGGCCGCGCCACGTCCGCCTCCGTAGATTCACGGCACAGGGACGTAACACGACGTGCGGACACACTATACCCACACGTCGCTTTAGGAGAGTCGCAGCCAGGTTCCGACCGGCACCGCTGTAGCCACACCGATCCCAGATGGGAGGCGGATCAGCGCCGTTTAGTGCGCGCGCCAGGTGAGCGAGTCGGGCCGGATTAGCTGACCGCTACGCGTCCGGCGGCGGCGACGACGGCCGTCGGCGGCGCGAGCGACGGGGCGGGATCAGCGGCGGCGCCGGCCGGATTAGAGGTGCGATTCAGCACCGCTGCTGGCCCGTCATCGGCCGGCTGACGGGCCGCAAACACGGCCAGCTGGCGCCGCCGGCCGCCGCCGCCGGCAGAGCGCGCGCGCGCGAGTGAGCACGCCCCAGCCGACCGCCAGCGCGCCGCTGCACTGGTTTCAGAGCGGGACTGAGGCCGGGGCGCGGGCAGTGTACGCCCGAGCTGAACCGGTATCGTGGTTGAAATGTGGCAGCTTCTGCAGATGAACCGAAGCCAGGCTATTTGGGAGCAAAGTTATGTGTTGGAACTCGTGTTGACGCTTTGAATGGGTTCTGCCCTGTTCACTCGTTTACTGCGTGTTGTATGATTTGTATACATACTGCGACAATTAGGAACGAATTACCACACAAATTACGTAAAAGATGTACCTGCACGGGAAAATGTTACCCGTAATGGTCATAAAACATGAAAGCGTGGTGCTCTTTTTGTGAGCGAAATGTTCATGAGCACGTTTTATTTGCTGCCTGACTGGCCACTAAGTAAAGTTATTTATTTTGTGTATTTTAAAACGCAGGTATGGGAAATAAAGTGGTAGCATGCCTCATCCACTACCTTATAACTTTTAACGTGCACTATAATGCTCTGCTAGAGACTATTCCATCCTTCTGCATTAGCGCATTACTACGGTGACAATTTTGTCATTGGGACAGCGCGCTGGGGCCGACGGACTGGTGGAGGTCAGCGCATAACTGGCCGCGTGGCAGTCCATACCAGGAGACGGCGTCACGTGTCACTGGCCGCGTGGCAGTCCATATCAGGAGGCGTGGTCACGTATCACTGCACGCGGCACCGGCGCCGGCGCGGCCGCCACCGCCTCGACACCGTCGGCGACCGCGCGCGCCGTCTGCTGCGCGTCCCGCCCTGCCTGCCTGCCTGCCGGGGGGGCGGCCGACCGGTCGGGAACCGCCCGACGAAGGTCGGCTCGGGGCCTTGCAGGGCCGGCCGCCGCCGCCGCGGCCGATCTCCGCACCGGGTCACGGGAACAGTTCTGGATCTCCGCACCGGGTCACGGGAACAGTTCCGGATCTCCGCACCGGGTCCCGGGAACAGTTCCGGATCTCCGCACCGGATCCCGGGAACAGTTCCGGATCTCCGCACCGGGTCACGGGAACAGTTCCGGATCTCCGCGCCGGGTCACGGGAACAGTTATATATGCCGCGCGACTGGGAGGCCGGCCGCGCCGCTGCCGGCGCCACGCCGCGCCGCCCGCCGCCCGTCCCAATCGAGCGCCGCGCCGGTAACCTATTCTAGGCCATTGTGTTTGTTTATGGACGGGTGTTGGGCGCCCAGGGGCGGGACCCAGCGGTTCCACCCCGGCTCCCGGCATGGGTACAG
Organism: Pollicipes pollicipes; assembly: GCF_011947565.3. Lineage (NCBI taxonomy): Eukaryota > Metazoa > Arthropoda > Thecostraca > Pollicipedomorpha > Pollicipedidae > Pollicipes > Pollicipes pollicipes. Next base: position 59,296,809 of record NW_023596576.1, on the reverse strand, counting down.
GATAGGCGGGGCGCGTCATCTTTCGGAGATGAAAGCCGCCCCGGGCTGTGGCGAATCAAGCCCCGCCCCCACCCCCGCCGTACACCGGCCGTGGGAGGCGACGGGCGCTCGGTTCCCGTCGTCTGCGGTGAGCTGGTCACCTGTCAGGCCTTGATGGCAGGCGACCGCGGTTGGCAGCAGAAGGCTAACCTGGTGGTGTTATTCAATGTGACTAATGGCAGTCTCCAGCGTGTCGACAGCCCGGGCTCCAAATTGGGTGTATGTGTGCCAGCGTGTCTAGCGCGCCCAATTGATTCATCACTCTCTTTCACGTCATTATCTTAATCTATAAGTATATTACCGATTTCACGAGCCGCTATGGAAACGGTTACGCCGGCGCTGTAAAAAGGTCTATTAGGTTACTTCAATCTTAATTTAAATCGTCGTTTTTCTGGTTCCAGGTGCAGCGACTGGCTCATTATGAGCGCTACTTCCAAGACCTGCTGTCTGAAACTCCGGCAAGTCATCCTGATGTGGACGACCTTACTCGAGCTCGGGACGATTCAAACAGGTCAGCTGCTGCCCCAGGCATGCGCGGTGACCCACAAAGTCTACGAGCACGCCGCTTTTTCCCCGAGCCGAGCTAACGACAGCAATTGCACCGATTGTGTTCGAGCGGGACGGATTCCCAGCTGGCTGGTCACGACTTTTTGTTGTTGTGACTCGCATGAATGGGATCCCAACGTTGGTGCGGGAGCCATCGCTTCCGCCCCCCCCCCCCCCCCCCCCCACCTGCCGGTATACCGGGGCTGCCGGGTGAGCGCTCGTCTGACCTGTACACCCGTGGCACGCCCGTCCGTCTCCTATGCGTTTACGGACCGCGACCCCGACCTAACGCGGGGACGTGGGAAGATGGTCGGCTCCAGATGGAATGACAGAACGTAATGACATTGATGAGGGTCAGCACATCACTCCGAGAGCGTTGCGTCGCGGTCCGGTGCAGCTTGCGTTGCGGCGCCTGGTCCGTGTCAAGCTGGGCAGCGTAATTGTCGGGCCCACCTCCAGCGTGTGACCTTCTCCATATCAGTGGCCGGGGGCCGCTGGGGGAGGGGGGGGATGTGACTCAGAGACTGGGTGCGAGCGTAGAGTTGTGGAGCCGGATCTTCTTGTCTGCCGGGCACAGCCCGCTGCGTTGTAAAAGGCGCTGTGTCGGACAACATCTATGGCGATGGTTTGTCCTTTCGTCTGATGCAGTGGTCAGAAGCAATGCACAGCGCGTGCACCGGCTGGCTCACACGATCAGCAACGTCGCCACTCCCGAATGGAGCCAAGCTCTCGATGTCGTGCCGGGGAAGGGGGAGGGGGAAGGTGGTCGTCCAGCAGGCTGGGTGCGCCTCACCACGCTTAGTCGGAAGTCCAGAGCACGCAGCGGCGCGCGTCGCCGAGCCGCGTGGTGCCAGAGCCGGCGCCTCGCGTGGCGTCGGATGTGAGCGGCGGCGCGTTGCGGCGGGCTGCGCGGCGGCGCCGGCCGCCCCGTGGCGGCCAGCCGATCGGTGGCTGACCCGGATCACGCGGCGCTGGCCCACAGCCGGGTCAGCGCCGCGGCCCGCGCGAGGGGCCCAGCCGGGACGCCGCTGCAGCTGCGCCCGCTGCACATGTGCGGGGAGGTCTCCACGCGTAGGATTTCCACCCTCTGACTCTGCCCCGCCACTCAGTCCACCTTCTGTTCGTGGGGTCGTTGTTCTGCCCGCTTCTGTATGCTCGCTACTCATTCATAATCAGCTGTAACCACCTGCTACCCATTCATCTGCGTTCTTTGAGACTTTAAATTTAGGTCATGTTTGATGTTCCGAAAATTTGTACCTTGATTTGTTCTTTTTCCAAAGGTTATGACAGGAACGTTGTTGATGTAACTATCCGCGACTGAAACGAGCACCACCAATAGTATGGTATAACATTTCTCGCGATGTCTACCCGATTCTTCGGTAATTTCTGACTCCCTTCCGTACCCAGACCAGTAATTTGTTAATAGTGGAAAGCGAAGGCCATCTGGGAGCTCCTGATGCTAGGCGTCAGCCTCCAGATTTCGAAGCCGCTGGATTTCAGACGGCCAGAGCTGAAATAACCGACGGATCGGAGCGTCGGAACGTGCCGCCGTTATTAGGCGCCACCAGCAGGGGTCGGGCAGATCGTGCCCTGTAAAATCCCGGGCGCCGAAGTCTTCCGTGGGTGCCTCTGATATCTAAAATGACCATGACAACGCGCAGTGTGCGTGGGCTCCGACAATCATACAGCGCGATACCTTGGGCAACCCCAGAACACCAATGAAACCTCACCAGAGAGCAGACCTCACATGAGAAACAACGCCCAATCGCCAGAGTCCCGTGGCCGGAAACCACCCCCCCCCCCCCTCTCTCTGTCTTTCCTGGACGTCCGTCAGCAGCGGCGGTGGAGGCGGCGGTGACCAATGGCCGCGCGCGCCACAATCGCCGTGAAAGTGGCGCCGCTCGCGGCCCCCGCTGACGTCACGAGCCGCCCGTGAGTAATGGGCGCGCCTGGGACGGCGAGCGGCCGTCACACGGCGGCTCGGCGCGTCACGCCAGTCGCTCGCACAGTCCCGTCGGCGGCGTGACGCTGGCCGTCGCCGATCCAGCTCGCGGCGGCGCCGACGTCCGCGCTCGGCGCTGCCCGTGAACGTGAGCGTGAGCGTGGTCCGTAATCGCCGTCCGTGATCGGCGATCCGTCGCCGGTGGTCCGTGATCCGTGATCGTGTCGTGACGCCGGCTGGCGATGTTGGCGCTGGCGAGCTGCCGTGACCACGTCGGGAGCCGTCGGCACCGGCCCGCGGCGGTCACTGGCGCCCTCTGACCCGCTGACGGGAGCCGCCCGCCATGGTGGCCACTCTGTGCGGCGCGCTGTCGCACGTCCTCGACTGGGCCTCATGGCTCTGGCCGCTCGTGAGTACGCTTCGCGTGGGGTCCCGGCACGCGCCGTCCCCAGAATTCCGAGCAGACGTGTGACGCTGTCCTTGCCGGTGGTGTCACGAGGCGGCAGGGCACGCAATGGGTCGTGGAGTATCGCGGCGATCGCCCTACAAGGCCACAGTCGCCAGTGTTATGTGCACGGTGGCCAAAGCCACAAGTGCAAATGACGCAAAACAATGCGAGGCAAAGTCACCACTACAAGACAACACGTGCAAGGCAACGCCGCTGCAGTTGGGCTACATGCGCGCGATGGGCCCACGTGTCTGGCGAAGATGCGGGTCTCCGATACCGAGAGGCCCGGCCTGTTGCGTGTACGTTCGCCGCCGGTGGGGCGTGCAAGAATGCCGATTCGGCTCTCATCTAGATCGTATCGAAACCAATCTCAGCATGCAATTGGTTCGGCGCTTCTGGACTTCATTACGGGGCCGTCGGATCTGATGCCTCCCACGGTGCCCCCACCCTCATGTATAGGGATGCGTATGATAACGTCAGGGCGACTGGGCATTTTATTGCATACTTGGGATTAGACTGCTAGGTAAACCTTCGTCGACACGGCATGGATCAGACAGACTTCGTATTTCGTTGCCGTTTGATGTTGGCTGGAATCTAACTCGGGGCTTCAGTTACATAAGCAAACCTCACTTACACAGCTGAGCACAGAGTTCTGACAGCATACCTGCGCGCGCCTTTCCGTGCGGCTAGATTAATTCGCAAACAGAGCTGCCAATGAAACGAAACATTGCCGGTCTTTGTCTGCCACCGCAATCGTATGTCCTTACATATGCCCCAATCGTGAAATTTCACAACGGCATGCGTGCTATTGCTCTAGTTCTGCTTCGTTGCAGTCGCAACTTCTTCACCATGGACCACAAAGTAACCTATCCAACACAATTTCGTGTTTGGATAACCGGGTTGTCGCTGGTGGGCCAAGGCGGATATTTGCCCAGAGTGGATCTTTTTGCAGGATGCGTTTCGTTATGCTGCTGCACTGTGTTTGTGGACAAGTATATGGGCGACCCGTGGCAGTTACTACAATGTGACCTAAACGTACTTCGATAACCACGTTTACAATTGTTTTTAACATCAGTTGCGTTTATATCATATGCGTGGAGCAAGAACATATGAACCTGGTTTTTTGAAGGCGGAATATAGAAAAGTGTAACCAACTGTTGTCTAGTTTGCGTACTAACAGCGTGTCGTGTTACGCTGGCTAGGCCGGAAGCGAGCACTGTCCTGAGAGTGGAACGGCTGATGTGAGCCGACTGCGACCCGCCGTGACGTGACGCCCCCTCTGACCGACAGCTGGTATCGACGCCCGGGGACGGCCTGTCCGAGCTAGAGCGGGTGCAGGAGCTGTTCCCGTCGGACGATCTGGGCCTGCTCAGCAGGGACGCCTCTGCTCAGGTGAGAGGCCCACCGTCCAGGGCTGCGGACTGCCAAGGGTATCTGGGGCCGGCCGAAGACCGCGGACGATTGACTCACCTGTATGAGTCACCGGCCGCTTGCGGCGTAGTCACGCCTGCATTCTGCGCAATGTGCCTGGTCTTCTGCCGTCTGCACGCCGCTTAAATGACTTTGGGTCGATATATAAATCGTCTGTCTTAATGTATAGCTGACGCACTGTATCCACGCGCGATGGGCTGCCGAGTGACCTCGTGCACTGACAACAGGGATCTTCTGTTTGCGCAGATAGGAAGTGTCGCACGTTCGCTCTCTGTCGGTGAGCAGCACGACACCTTTTGTGCGCCAGTGACGTGCCGAAATTGGCGGTCGCGACTCCGGGGGAGCAGCACGCTGCTGTTTGCGTTTGCGTATTTGCGTGCATGAGCTTTGTGTCCATCGCGGCGTGAAGCTATACATAAACATTGAAGTCCCCTTCACACCCCGTGCACTGTTCGCGTCGGTGCATACAGAGCCTTGAACTCGGGTGGCGGGGCGGCCGGGCGTGCCGTCAGTCCCGACGCTTTGTTTTGGCCGCGGCCATTAGGCCCATTCGGCTAGCCACAAAGGCCGCGCGGCCAGTCGGCTCCGATGGAGCGGTCGACACGTGGAGGCCAGGCGGCGGCCTCGGCCGGCCCCCTCATGCGTGAACCGGAGCACATACCGGCCGGCCGCGCCGGCCCGTGCAGCGCCGCTGCGCCGTGTTGGTCGCGCCACGGCGATCCCGGCTCACCAGCGGTCGTCTGCAGCTGCGCCAAATCACGGCGCCAGCTCCAGCTGCGCGGCGAAACGTCGGGAAATCGAAAACGCGCCTCCATTGTGCGGCTGGTGATGTCTTTGTTGTTGATGGCCGGCGTCCGGCGCAGGACACGCCCGGCCTGCCGACGGCGCCGGTCGCCATCGTTAGTGGTGACCGCGTCCTCCTCGCTTTCATTTCGTCCAGCTGGACACCTAGCTAAAGCGTGGGAGTGGCCGAATTCGGCGACTTTTCCTCGATATAGCGGCCGGCCATGGGCCATCATTGGTCGTGCGATCGCCGGTTTCATCGCTGGGGACAGTTGCGATCGATTGCTGCGATTACGCGGCGAAATCGCCGCTACGCTTTGCGTGCCTCCCGGAAACGAGACAATGCGTACGTGCTTTCTGTCCTTGTACTTGTCAGTAACGAACGCCACTCCGCGCTCATAGCTTAATCATTAATGTCACTTCATGTCCTCACCAAAATTTTCCTTGCGCGTTTCTGTGTCGATCTCGCTTTTCCTGCTTTTCGTGGTCGTTCGACTGTATATATATATATATATATATATATATATATATATATATATATATATATATATATATATAGATCAAAGTGCGCAGTACTAGTTAACTGACACGGCACCGACCGAGTGGTATGCATCTGACAGTTTTTCAGATAACGCGAACTGGCCGCGCAGTCGACTTGCCCATAAAAAATAAACATCTGCATCAAGAGCAGGTCATTACCGAAGTACGTCGTCCCATGCCTAATGGATGCTTCCCATTTGCATGAATGCGTGGAATGTGCATTCTACAAACCATCTCTTGCGTCACCCGTCCTCTTTAGGCTCCCTCATTTCACCAAACAGGACAGTGCTTTCCATTCTGGTCACCGCGCCGGCGCTGCCCTGTCTGACATAACGGTCCCACCCCTTTCTACCTGTCGGCCTCATCATATCACCGCCCTCCGCTCTCTCCGATGGCTCACCCCCTGGTTCGAGCATAAGTCGGCGACCGGCACGCGCGTGACACACCGGCTGCCGCCCGTGCTGCCGTGAATCACGGCCGAAGTCTGTTGTTGCCCGGTCCCCGTCCACTGAGCCCGCTCCAGACGGGTGGCTGGCGCCGCCGCTCGCGACTGGAGAGACGCTGACCGTTTGTGACCAACCTGAACTGGTGGTGGGGTCACCGGACTCGACGGGGTCTGTGTTCGGTGGCGTTGATCGGATACTGCCGCGCGCCTCGGGGGGATGGGGGAGGGAGGTGTGGGTGCGGCCTAGATGGGGTCGTGGCAGCTCGCACCCCGTCCGGCGCGACAGTCCCTCTTGCCTGACGGGGAATGCGCGGAGCGTGTCCAAACTCCCTGCATTGGGTGTGGTTCGCCTCAGACTGCTCCTAGACATTCGCGTGCCAGACAGCACCAGCAGCTTTGCGTGCGAAGACATCAGTAAATCCTCTATTTTTGTTGTACTCCGCTCTTTACGCCAGACGTATCGTGGGCGGGTGCCCTTCAGCGAGCTTAACATCACGCCTATTTTTTGTTGTACTTCGCTCTTTGCGCCAGACGTATCGTGGGCGGGTGCCCTTCAGCGAGCTTAACATCACGCCTATTTGGCCGTTGGTTGTGAACTTACGTTAATGCTCAAACCTGTCCAGCATGGACGAATGGTTTACAAGCAAGCCGCTTGTTTGTATGCAAGTCGGCTTTTGATAGGCGGTACCTGAACGTGCGAAGATCGACTGATCGCTGCACATGGTAATGAATGATGCCCGACGTGAATCGGAGTAAATCCCACCGATAGGTGGCATTGTTTCTGATCGGACATCTGGGTATTTTACAAAAATTATGCTATATAAATGTTCATGTTTGGAATATAATTTTGCATTTAGCAAGTGTTACTTAAGCGGCGCACTGCGGTGCGGGAGATCAAGGAGGTCAAGCCAGCCTTCCTACTCCCCGCCACGTGCAGAACATCGCACAGAACTCTTGACACCACGCTGACGATGGTAGGGTTAAGGGCGCTCTGCCTGCCTTGGTCGTGTGCGCCGTGCTGACGCTGCCGCCCGCCCGGCAGCCAATGAAGGGCCTCATCAGGAAGAGATCGGCCCCGGCCAGCCGCCTGCAGCGGGCGCTGTCGGCCAAGGCGCAGCGGCCCTCGTCGGTCGAGCGGTCGCCGGCGCGCGCCGCCGAGGAGCGCGAGCGTAGCTCCCCACCCGAGCCCGGCCGCCGCCGCCAGCTTGTCATGGAGTCTGCCGTCACGTTCACCGCGGTGAGTCCGGCTGCATGCGTGCTTCCAGCCCACCAGTCGTTCAGTTATGTGCATGATTACAGCTCTCGGCTAATTGGTAAATAAATGCTTCCAATTCATCGTTGAGTACGTGCACCCCCCACACCCTTCTGTGGTCTTACATTGCGGTAGTTTGACCGCACTGACCTGCTTCAGTCTATACACTCCCTACCAAGCCTATAACTGTGGCGGTTGGGACAGCCTGAGCCGCTAAAGGCTACATTCGTTGCCTCCGCGCCGGCTCCGCATTCTCGCACGAACCACCAGCTCCGCTCATGTCTCTGCAAGGCGCTCTCAGGGCTTATTATACAGTCATGTTTAGCCAAATCCGCTCTGCTGCACAGGGCCCCCTCTGTCGACGTCTTTGTGATACTGCGCTGGCTAGACTAGAATCAGGTCTTAAGACGTGGACATCTGTCGGCCAGCTCTCCGACTCGCGAGGAATTCACGAGATGCGTGGTGCGCTGGCGTTGCACGTGGACACGAGGCCGGCGCGCTGACAGGGGGGCTGAGCGTCAAGCTGTGCCCTGGAGGCAATCCCACGCACACCATGCGCAGGCCGTACAACCGCGCCCGGTGCTGGCGGCCGGCCGTAGTCGCTCGTCGCCGCCGCCACCGCCGTCGCCGGCGGACGGCAGCTCGACTGGCGCCGGCGGGCTGTTGTGTTGTGGCGCAAAAAGCTGCGCCGGATCCGGCGGCCGGCGGCGCAGGGTGCGCCGTCCTGCGGCCCGTGACCCCGGATCTGCCGGTGATGGCGACACCGGCCGCCCGCAGGGCGCCGCGACGCGCGCCGCGCGCCGCCCTGCGCGCGCCGGGTGCACCCTGCAGGGCCGCGCGGGGGAGGCTTGCTCCCAGAGGCTGGGGAGTTAGAGGCGTGCAGGAATCTGGTGCTCTCACGTGTAATCAACTGGGAAATGGTGCACGTAGTCTGCATGGTGCGTGCCGTGCGAAAACCATAGAACCATGGCGTGTGCAAATCAGGGTCTTAGGAATAACTATCAGGAAAGTATGTGAACTCATTCCGTTTTCGAACTAATTTTGCTTATGCAGCACCAGTGCTTGTTCAAATTTTACGACAAGTGTGCGACCAGTACTGCATGGGTCCTGTGCATAAGTCCACGGTGTGTGGTTAACTGCAACGTTAATGCAACGGTAAATAAACGAACGCTAAAGCTGGTCAGTTAATAGCAAAAGCTAAGAGATCCTCGTAAAATCAGCTGAGCGTAACAGGCCAGCTGACAACAGCTGAGCGCAGACTGCAGCCACGGGTGGGAATACTGCCGGTGACTTCAGCGGTCCCCGTCGCCCGGAGCCCTCATCTCGGCTGCCGATGCGTCGGGTCGTTAGGACCGTTAGAGTGCGTTGGTGACCGTGCCTGTATGCCGGCTAGAACATGCCCCCCCCCGCCCTTTTACCGTCCCGCCGCAAATAATTTCCTGCGCGTGCCGCACGGCTCTGGGTGACACCTATACCGGTTATGGGATAGGGTGTCGCCTTCCCCGTTCCCGGCCACTGCATGTGGGACACGTGAGGCAGATAATGTTGCATGAATTGCCAGGCAAGCAGGTATAGCGCATAAAGCTCCCGAAAGCTGGCGATACAAATGAAGCCTGTGAAGTCGGGTAATGTCCGACAGTGTCGTTACCCTGCTCGCGGAGCCAGGCAGCCAGTCTGGTGCTAGGCAGCGCGATGGTCGGGTGTTTCACTTGTTACGTTGCGTGTATGAACAGCTAAAAAAAAAAACGGCACCTGCGCTCTCCAGGGACTGCAGTCACAAGACCGCCACCTCTTCCTCTTCACCGACATGCTGCTGGTGGCCAAGGTGCGCTCGGGCGGCAACTTCAAGCTGAAGGACAAGGTGCGCCTGTCGGAGATGTGGCTGACCTCCTGCCTGGACGAGGTGGCCGACGTCGCGCGGGACCCCGGCACGTCGCTCGTCATGGGCTGGCCCACCACCAACGTGGTGGCCACCTTCAGGTCAGTCGCGGGTGACGCGGGGGCCGGCCCCGCCCGGAGGACAAACAGAGCGTGGCCCTGCCGGCCGCGTCACTGACCGCCGCGCCGGTCTGCGGTGGCGCATGCTCGCCGTGTGCGGCGCGGGGAAAGTGTGTCGATGATGGGCTCCTCGCCGCCGGAGTGTGTCCTTGCCGCGGAGGGCAGGCGCGGCCGACTGACAATCAGGGGTCGACTGGCGCGCGACGCTTGCTGCCGGCTCGGCGCTCCCGGCGCCCGCGGCAACCGCTTCCTTCCCTCCTCCTGCCGAGTCCGAGCCGTCCCACCCAGCCAGTGCCGCACCCTGCGGCTGACAGTGGCCCGTCGACGGCGTGAGGCCGACCACTGAGCGAGATTCTGCCACGGCGCCGGCCGAGCCTGCGACGCTTGGCGAGCGCCGGCGCGCTGTGCGTGTTCACCGCCCATGATAGCGGCGGCGGCGAGCCTGCTGGACACCTCGCTGGTCACGTGGGAGCGCCCCGCCACGGCGCGCGCGCCGCCGGAATGCGAGCTGGTCATATCAATCGAAGTGTGACGACCAGTAGACCCAAGCGTCCATTCTCTTCCTTGTTGACGTGGCCCACTTGTGGCCTTGCACATGTGTCATGTATTTGGTTGCATTATGAGCTGCGCGTAACGTAGTGAACAGAGAGTGTTGGCCGACGTGTGTGCACAGAAGCACAAGCACACACTTCAACAGAGATGCCGGGTGACCTGAGATCTTTTAGCTGGGGCCCACATGTGATATATGACATCCTAAAAGTTTGTTCCCAGGCGTTTTACGTTTTCAGTTCACAGGCTGTATTAAACCAGATTATTACGTTATGAGAAGTATGACATTCTTTCCATATGTTTCATAAGATATCGCCCTGTATTGCTCAAGGATGAAATGTGTCTCGCCGGTCGCGGCGCGTTCATGGCTGATTTCTATTTCATTTCGCGTCGACCGTTCCCATGCCGTCCACTGGGGCCGTCGCTGAGAGCTGAGATGTTGCGATTGTGTGCCCCTGGCGCTCTGAACTGATGCGCCGTGACACCTGGGCAACGGCATCACCCTGTAAGCCGATTAGGTGTAGTGGAATCCGTCTCAGAAAAACCGGTCAGCATCCGATCAGCCCAGGCGATATCTCGCCATCAGATTTCCCCGCTCATCCCGACCTTGGCTCGACCCTGGCGCAAGGACGAGCTGCCGCTAGATCCCCGGCGCTTTACCACGAGCTGCCGCCAGATCGCCGGCGCTTTACCACGAGCTGACGCTAGATCGCCGGCGCTTTACCACGAGCTGACGCTAGATCGCCGGCGCTTTACCACGAGCTGACGCTAGACCCCCGGCGCTTTACCACGAGCTGCCGCTAGATCGCCGGCGCTTTACCACGAGCTGACGCTAGACCCCCGGCGCTTTACCACGAGCTGACGCTAGATCGCCGGCGCTTTACCACGAGGTGCCGCTAGATCCCCGGCGCTTTACCACGAGCCGCCGCTAGATCCCCGGCGCTTTACCACGAGCTGCCGCTAGATCTCCGGCGCTTTACCACGAGCTGCCGCTAGACCCCCGGCGCTTTACCACGAGCTGCCGCCTGATCGCCGGCGCTTTACCACGAGCTGCCGCCTGATCGCCGGCGCTTTACCACGAGCTGCCGCTAGATCCCCGGCGCTTTACCACGAGCTGCCGCCAGATCGCCGGCGCTTTACCACGAGCTGACGCTAGATCGCCGGCGCTTTACCACGAGCTGACGCTAGACCCCCGGCGCTTTACCACGAGCTGCCGCTAGATCGCTGGCGCTTTACCACGAGCTGCCGCTAGATCGCCGGCGCTTTACCACGAGCTGCCGCTAGATCGCCGGCGCTTTACCACGAGCTGCCGCTAGATCGCCGGCGCTTTACCACGAGCTGACGCTAGACCCCCGGCGCTTTACCACGAGCTGCCGCTAGATCGCCGGCGCTTTACCACGAGCTGACCCCCGGCGCTTTACCACGAGCTGACGCTAGACCCCCGGCGCTTTACCACGAGCTGACGCTAGATCGCCGGCGCTTTACCACAAGCTGCCGCTAGATCGCCGGCGCTTTACCACGAGCTGCCGCTAGATCGCCGGCGCTTTACCACGAGCTGCCGCCAGATCGCCGGCGCTTTACCACGAGCTGCCGCTAGATCGCCGGCGCTTTGCCGCGAGCTGACGCTAGATCGCCGGCGCTTTACCACGAGCTGCCGCTTGATCGCCGGCGCTTTACCACGAGCTGCCGCTAGATCGCCGGCGCTTTACCACGAGCTGCCGCTAGATCGCCGGCGCCTTGTCACTAGCCGCCGCCTGATCGCCGGCGCCTTACCAGGAGCTGCCGCTAGATGGCCGGCGCTTTACCACGAGCTGCCGCTAGATCGCAGGCGCTTTACCACGAGCTGCCGCCAGATCGCCGGCGCTTTACCACGAGCTGCCGCCAGATCGCCGGCGCTTTTCCATTCCCCGAATTCGGATTCGCACGCTGGCGCCGCCCAGAATCCGGACGCATATTTCGCTCACGGCCCGCCTCATTGGCGGGGCTGCATGCGGGGACACTGCCGACGCGCTCGACCGAACCGCGCGAGGGGCTGCAGCCGCGTGGCCGCGGCCGTGTTGTAAGCAGAGGAGAGCGGCGCGCCCGGAAGACAGTTGCACCAGACGGCGCGTGCGAAGCCGGGCCGTTCTCAGGTGGCCGGCCGCCGCGGGCCCTCCGCGCACCGCTGCCGGGTCCACCGCGGAGCAGCGCCCGTCGCTGGTATTGGCTCGCGGCGGCGGCCACACCACACGCGATTGGCCAAGCCGGCTGCGGGCGGCTGTCTCGCCGGCCGCGGCGCAGTCGGCGGTGCCGAGTGCTGCAGAGGCGCCGCCGCTTTCGGACATTCACCGACTCCCGCGGCCGACCGTTCAAAGTCCTGGTCGAATGCCGCCTACCAGGCGGTGGCGGCGCTGAAGCCACGGCCTTGGAAGCAGACGGTCAGAACGCCGCCCTTCCCAACGGCAATCAGCCGGGCTCAATTGGCCGGCTGGCCGGTGAAATATTGCCGAAGTCGGGAACTGTTTATGCGCGCGGTGTGTGCCAGTAGTATTTATCCACTCCTTTGTTCGTTAACGCTCTGGAGAAGGGAAAGGGTAGCCTCGTTCGTCACCCTTGCCCCGGGCGAGGCATGTCGGTCGACGAATCGCAGGCGGCAGGAAAAGGAAAACATCTCACCAGCCTCGTTGCGGTGAGCGCCCTGATTTGCCGGGCGCTAGTTTTGCGGCGGCGGGAGGAGCCCGGCGAAATGACGGCGGGATCCTCCACGGGCTGAGGGCCGTCATTAAACGTCATCAGCGTCCATGGCCGGAATCTCGCCGGCTCGGAGGGGATCCTGATCACTGGCGCCCGCGTGTGCCGCGCCCGGCTCAGGCCGCGCGTACACTGTCAGCCGTTCACCGGGCGTGACGTGCTTCTGTTAGACGTCCGAGGAGCGGATTGAGCGCGACTGATTGTTTAAACGGCTGCGCGGCGCAGTGCAGCAGCAGCACGCACGTCTCGCCCGGGGCCAAGACGGGAGCCGCTAAGCTTCCGGCGGCGCCGCAGTCGGACGGGCTCGCTCCGCCCTCGGGTGGAGCCCCCCACCAGCAGCCGCGGGGCATGACTTGTGTGCGCGACGCCCGGTCACGTTTGCTCGGGCGCTGTTTTCCGAGAAGAACGGCGACCGATGGGGCGCAGTGAATGGCGGTGGGGCGCGTACCCCTGATTAAGGGGTCCGGTGGCGGGCGGAGGGAGGGGAAGGGGAAGGATCCGGCGGCGCCCGTGCGTGCGCCCAGTGACCGGCGTGCGACCGTGCGCGACGGCGTGCGCCGGGATGGGCTGCGTGGCCTCCTCGCCAGCGGGAGCGCCTGCTGGCCCCCGGGGGAGCGAGCTTCACGCCCGCAGCAGGTGGGGCCGGGGCCCAAACGGTGATCGGATCGCGGCGGCGTCGGCAGCGGACGCGCTTCATGTGCGGAAAGAGTTACCCGTCCGGTAGCTGGTTGGCGCCGCGCCAGCGTGACGTAAGGAGGTGTCGATGTCCGGCGCAGCCGTCTCCTGTGAACTGTGCGCGTTCCGCGTGAGTTTCCGTGTCACGATTTCATACGGCGACCTCCCAGCGGCGATGGCCGTCGTCGGGCCGCGTTCCACAGCGTTGCGCCGCTCCTCCAGGCGCCGGGAGATCGCGGGCGCCGACCGGTGACGTCGAGTCTGCCCCGTGACCTGCCCTGCCGCCGCCGGCTCTGACTGACCGTGCGCGCATCTGTTGCAGCGGCGGCCCAGTACGCGACGCCTGGCTCGCCCAGCTCACCCAGCTGATCGCGGCGGAGCGCGAACTGGAGCCGAAGACGACCGCCATCCAGCTGGTGTACCGCGACCCGATCAGCAGCGTCGACCTGGTGAGTGGACGCTGGACGGCGCGCCGTGATGCGTCGGCTAGGCTCGGAGCGCGGCAGGCTGTAGAGATGGGATCGCCGCGGATCCAGCGAAGGAGGTTCTGCCGGAGCGCAATTGCGTCAGGGAAGGATGCACTTGGAGGGCTCCACCTAGACCGGTCCTGTGTAACGGAACTGAGGCCAATGCGATTCAGCACGCATCACTGGCTCCGTACGTTCTCCCCGCGGGCGGCTGAACAGCTGGATCTGGTTCGAGCTCGCCGACAGCCAGGCGCCCGTCGCCCGGAGCTCCGCGTTTGGAGCGGGCCGCGCCGCTGCGGGCATAGGTCTCCGCGTCCCGTGCCGCAGCCCTGGGGGCGAGGTGACCTGTCTCAGGCGGTGTGGGCAGCGCGACGACGGCGGATTGATGCCTGACCGGCGGGATTAGCTCGTGCCGCGCTATGCCCGCTGAGAGCTGGCCGACACGCTATGACGCCACCCGGGCCGACGCACTGTGACGTCACCCGAGCCGACTGGCCTCTCCAGTACTGTCGCGTGCTGGTCGAGAAGTGACAACTCAGTTCTGCGCAGGGTGTTGGGAAAAGCACCACCTATGCGCGCGTTAGTGCCTGCTTCGGTCGTTAGTTTATGGTTCACGTTTGTTTTTGTTTAGCTGTGGTGGTTTGGACCAGCTTCATGGGCTTGTTGCAATAACGGAGGTAATATACAACGTCGAATGGCAGCCATTGTGCTCCAGGTCTGCCCCCGGAAGCATGACACAAGCGCATGAGATTGGGTTCCGATGGACGGGTTTGCTTTGACAGCAAAAACTCGATACGGGGATGTGACGGTTCTTTACGAGTAGCAAATAGTGACCAGTACATTCCTTGTTCAGGAGCGTGACACGCACGCGCCAATGGAGTCGTGTCTTTTGTCGGGTTAAAACTGAGTTTTGTTCTCCGGGTTCAGACTCGGCACCGGTTGTGTTTGTTCCCATGCGCCAATGGGCAAGAACAATGGAATGATTACTGAAATGGTGAAAACACTGCTAAACATAACACTTAGTGCGCCATAAAATAATGTAGGGAACATGCTCATTTTTTCACCCACACGTTAAACTTCAGCCTCGGCTCATTTGCCAGTAGCCCCAGGTTTCATAGAAATCGGCGGCTTCGTAACGGTCATGCTTATCTTGATTTCTCTTGTGCCGGGTCAGATGACGGGCCGCGTGTCGTCACCGCGCGAACCCGGCGGTGGTGGCGGACGCGCGGTGAACGCTCGGCTACTGACACTGCGCCCTCTGGAGGTCCCGGACGATAGACAGCACGCGGTCTGCGTCGGCAGGCCCAAACACACTGCGCCCAGCTGTTTTCATAGCGCTGATGCCCGTTTCGGGCGGGCGGAATCCGTTGTTCCCGACGGAAGACACCGCGCCACCGAGCGCCGGTGGTCTCGCGTGCTGGTGGTCGTCGCAGTCGCTACTCCCTCCCACACTCCCACTGCACAGCCGGCAAGTGCAGCCGCTTCGCTGACGGGCCGCTGCCGCCGTTACAGAGCCAGACGCTGAGCGTAGCGCCGTCGACGACGGCGCGCGAGTGCGTGCGCAGCGCGCTGGCCGGCCTGGAGCGGCCGGCGTCGAGCGCCGGCGAGCTGCGGCTGTGGGCGCGCCCGGCGCCCGACCGACCCGCCCTCCAGCTGATCGGCCACGAGCTGCCGTTCGCCATCCAGATGAGCGAGGCGCGCGACGCGCCGGCAGAGATGGACCACTGCAACAACGTGTACAGTCCGGGCCCGGCGGCCGCCTGTCAGTTCCTGCTGCGGTGAGTGGCGGCGGCGCCCTCTTTTCCGGGGGAGGGGGAGAGGGGGGACGGGGTCGGCGGTGGGCGAGCCGTTGCGGTGGCGGCGGCGGCGGCGACGTTGGTCGGCCGCACCTCTTGAGTCACGTGATGGCGCGCGTGGAACGCTAGACATGTAATTTTTGCTAGGTGTCTTTGAAGAAGTAGATGACGTGCGCATGAATGGTCTCATTCAATTACAGTGGGATGAAATACTCCATCCCATGGTCTTCTTTTTTTTTGTTAATTTCATGGCCACTTCACGAGATGCATCCGAATTGCGTCAAATCATATTGTGCAATGGTCTCACTGAAGTAGATCGAGATGTAACACCATCCAACGTCCTGTATTTTGTGTTCACGGTAACTGTACGAAAATGTCGCTATTAAATGTAGCACCATGGTGTCGAAACTTGTGCTAAAAACTCTACTGATCATAACGGTACAAGCTGCACCCGTCATGGGGCTTTCTGGCGCAACCGTGACCTTTGCATGTAACCCGCAGCCCGGCTCGCTCCGAGCTGCGGACGCTATCGCCGTCGCCGGAGCCGGCCAAGAAGAAGAAGATGCCGAAGAAGTCGCCAATCCGCATCCACCGCGTGTTCCGCCGCACCAACAGCAAGCCGGACAGCGTGGACGGCGCGGCGGGCGCGGCGGGCGCGGGCGGCGCCGTCGCGCTGTTCGGCCAGCCGCTGGCACGCCTCTGTCAGACCGAGCCCGTCCCCACACCGGTCATGGTGAGTCTGCCGTCGCGCTGTTCGGCCAGCCGCTGGCACGCCTCTGTCAGACCG
>NW_023596576.1:59137248-59279499 GCF_011947565.3 Pollicipes pollicipes | reverse complement strand
GATCCCAATCATGGTTCCAGTCCCGGTTCCGATCCTGGTCCCAATCTCGGTCCCGGTCCTAATCCCGATCCCGGTCCCGATCCCGGTCCCGGTCCCGATCCCAATCCCGGTCCCGGTCCGCTCCCGGCCGATCGCTCGCGGGCCGGGCGACGGGCTCGCCCGCTCGGATCGTATCTGCCCGTCCGATGCATGTATCCGTGACGCACGCGTGCTTGCCGCCACGCTCCGCTGCACAGCCGTGTTCATAATTAGGGGACGCGGCAGTGCGGCGGCGGCCCGCGCGGCGGGCTCGGTGCTGCGCGAGCCCAGAGGCACCGCTGGTCGCTCATGTCAGAGCCTGAAACGCCGATGGACGTGGCGTCATCTGAGATGAGCCGGTCTCGGGGAGGGGGAACTGACTGGGAGATCCCTCAGGGTCTGACGGGACTGACGGCGTGGCCCCTGCGGCGTTGATCGGCTTGTCACGATATCAGGGACTGACGATGTCGTTGCTCGGCCGCTAACGTCGCCATCTCTTCCTGACACTGGCGTCACGCTCTCCCCCTCATGTTATGCAATCGGACCTTAGTAGATTGAATGTTCATATATGCAATATACATATGTATATATATATATATATATATATATATATATATATATATATATGACATATATGTAACAAATATGTCATACACAAAGTTAAAAGGAAACATCACGAAACAGATCACTGATAGTGCAATTTGAAGGTTAAAGAAGCATAACGTTAATGCGGTTAATGCGGCGCACGAAAATGCCATTCGACACTTCGCAGCACACCTGTACCGCCGACAGGCACAGAGTTGTTGTCAATATTTTGCACTTGCTGCACATATGACTGCTCACCGCTCCATTCTGACTTATAAATCCGCTTCATCCTTCGTGTAAGTACTTGATACACGGAGATGACAAGCCGACGTGAGCAGCAAAAGCTGGACGAGAGCTTATCAATGTTCGATATGGTTAATGCGCAGTTTTATGTGCGAGCAATGCATAGCATAAAACACAATATGCGTCTTATTGCAACTGCTTGCTAGCAATGCTTTCGAAGCTATGCAGTGTGTGACGGGTGCAGACCCAAAATGTTTTATATAATCCCCATGGTACCGATATTCGGCTTTTCTTAAGCGGTGTCTGACTCAGAAACAGCTTACGGAAGCGGGAGTCCCCTGTGAATACCCAGAGAATCCTGAGGCATCAACGTGTGGCGATGTGAGCAGGGCCCGGACCTGGCGACCAGTACCTGATCATAATGAAGATCAAGGGGTACCGGGGTGACCTGTGCCTGACTGTCCCGAGAATCAGGAGATGCTGGGGGTGGACCACGATCAGACTCTTTCCTGAGGATCAGGGGTGCCGGGTTGACCGACCTGAGGATCAAGGGGCACCGGGGTGATCAGCACCTGACTCTGCCTTGATGATCAGGTGTACTGGGGTGATCGGAAGCCGACTCTGTCCTGGAAATCAGCGCGGGATTGCCGGGGTGACCTGTACCTGACCCTCCTGAGGCACAGGGGATGTTGGGGTGACCTGTACCTGACCCTCCTGAGCACCTGATTACCGGCACAGGGATGTTGGGGTGACCTGTACCTGACCCTCCTGAGGCAC
This sequence comes from Pollicipes pollicipes, assembly GCF_011947565.3. Lineage (NCBI taxonomy): Eukaryota > Metazoa > Arthropoda > Thecostraca > Pollicipedomorpha > Pollicipedidae > Pollicipes > Pollicipes pollicipes. The sequence goes on along the minus strand of NW_023596576.1, from coordinate 59,277,876 downwards.
AGGGGATGTTGGGGTGACTGTACCTGACCCTCCTGAGGCACAGGGGATGCTGGGGTGACCTGTACCTGACCTCCTGAGGCCAGGGATGCGTGTGGGTGACCTGTACCTGACCCTACCTGAGGCACAGGGGATGCTGGGGTGACCTGTACCTGACCCTCCGAGGCACACAGGGGACTGTACCCTCCTGAGGCACAAGGGGATGTTGGGTGACCTGTACCTGACCCTCCGTGAGGCACAGGGGATGTTGGGGTGACCTGTACCTGACCCTCCTGAGGCACAGGGGATGCTGGGGTGACCTGTACCTGACCCTCCTGAGGCACAGGGGATGCTGGGGGTGACCTGTACTGACCCTCCTGAGGCACAGGGGATGTTGGGGTGACCTGTCCTGACCCTCCTGAGGCACAGGGGATGCTGGGGTGACCTGTAACCTGACCCTCCTGAGGCACAGGGGATGCTGGGGTGGACCTGTACCTGACCCTCCTGAGGCACAGGGATGTTGGGGTGACCTTACCTGACCCTCCTGAGGCACAGGGGATGCTGGGGGTGACCTGTACCTGACCCCTCCTGAGGCACAGGGGATGCTGGGTGACCTGTACCTGACCCTCCTGAGGCCACAGGGGATGTTGGGGTGACCTGTACCTACCCTCCTGAGCACAGGGGATGCTGGGGTGACCTGTACCTGACCCTCCTGAGGCACAGGGATGCTGGGGTGACCTGTACCTGACCCTTCCTGAGGCACAGGGGATGCTGGGGTGACCTGTACCTGACCCTCCTGAGGCACAGGGGTGTTGGGGTGACCTGTACCTGACCCTCCTGAGGCCACAGGGGATGTTGGGGTGACCTGTACCTGACTCTGTCCCGAGGGCCCGTCCCGCGGTGGCAGGGTGGCCAGAGCCCGGCTCGGCGCCGCCCGTTCCGCACCGCCTTCCCCGTCACGCTCGTCGTAGAAAGTCGTCCAGGAAGAGCCCGCGCGCCGAGTCGCCGTGCTGGCGCGGGGGGCGCCGGGTCGAGCCGTAGTCGCACTCGGGGTCGGACTGCACCTCGCGGTACTCCTGCCGCCGCTGGCGGCGGCGCGCCGGGCCGCCGACCGAACGGCAGCCGTCGACGCGGCCGCGGCGATGAGTTCGGGCTGGCCACCGGGCTGGCCAGAGGGCTCAGCGACTGCAACTTCTGCTTCAAGCTGCCGAACATGGTGCCTCGCCGCTGCGTGCGGTGATCTACACCTCTGTTGAGTCAATAGTCCCACCGATAAGTCTGAGTCGCGTTCCTTTGCAGGGTGAGGTGCTCGGCACCATCAGCGGCGCGGCACCAGCCCCCGAGCGCTCGCGACACACCTCATGAACACCGAGCGGGGAGCGCACGGGCTGTGTAACCACGCACCACTTCGCGAGTTGGGATCACACTGACGCGGCGACTTCAATACCCGCCCGCAAACACAGCCGGACCGGCCTTCAGTGCAGCCGTCGAGCCGGCCCTCAGAGCAGCGCGCGGACGGGCGGAGTTGGACAGGAATCAGCCCGCGGACATTTTATGAGGCAGCGCTGTGTAATCAGTTTGCTGGCCCAGCACCTGATTCGTGGACCTCTCTGGAACCCATAAACGGCTCTTGGCGAGCAAGTGGGAATAGCAGAAGTGCCATAAACTCTAATGGCACAGTGGTTTGATCAGACATTCAACTTCATTTGCGCATAGTTTACTGGCTGCTTATAGCTGTGGGTGCAGGTTATGGATGGACGGATCACGTCCAGATGTTTCCAATTTCTCAGTAAACGCTCCATTTTAAACTCGCTGGAGGAATATAATTGCATAGGCTCCGCGAGTAGAGCTGTGAGTTGTGTGTTTGGTATGAAGCAAAAGTATTGAATAGTAGTAACGATTAGAGGAGTTTTGCCGTGTCTATCCGGCTCATACTAAACAGATCAACACGTCTTAGCGTATGTTGAATCATATATATGTATGGTCCTTCCCAAACATGTGTTATTGTTATTCAATGAGCGTCCGCAAAAACCCTACGTAATTGCTCCCTCCCCGACCCAGACTACACAGCGATGACCGAAAGATTCCTGGTACCACCTAGTGACGGTCACCACTGTAGTGACCTGTCATTCCTTGCCTAGAGTTAATGGCGAGCTGACTGAATTTCCGTTTCCCCTGACCGGCACCGAGCTGACCAACGGCCCTCTTCTCCGACTGACACCGAGCTGACCAACCGCCCCCTTCTCCGACTGACACCGAGATGACCACCGCCCCCTTCTCCGACTGACACCGAGCTGGCCAACCGCCACCTTCTCCGACTGACACCGAGCTGACCAACCGCCCCCTCCTCCGACTGACACCGAGCTGACTAACCGCCCCCTTCTCCGACTGACACCGAGCTGACCAACGGCCCCCTTCTCCGACCGACACCGAGCTGACCAACGGCCCCCTTCTTCGACCGAGACCAAGCTGACCAACCGCCCCCTTCTTCGACCGAGACCAAGCTGATCGTCCCCTCCACTTCTCCAGCGTGACCTGGGCCGACCAACGGCGCCCTGCTCCAGACGAGGCCGGCTGACGGTCGGTGCTCCAGCGATCGGCCGGCAGTGGCCAGACACGCCACGGTACACCGACCAACAATGGGATGGGACGTCGCTTGAGACGTGGACCGGGCGCTGGCCGGGTCCATTGACTCCGGACAGCGGCCCGGAGGCGGACGGGATGGGCCGAGCGAGGTCGCTACTCTGCACGTCCGGCCCCGGCACCCGGCTCCCCGCCTCCCGCAGGAGCACCGGGCACTGAAGCCGCCGAGGCCGCGCCAGGCAGCCAGGTGTCGAATGTTGGTCTGAGCTGCAACGTGTCAGCTTGTGTCAGATTGTGGACACAGGATCCCGCGACCATAGCGGTGCTCAGTTCTCTCTGGGGTTGGTGCCGAGCTTGTTCAGGTAACATCATGATAAGCTAACATTCTGCCAGGAATTGGGGTGTCCTGGGGCAGACGCTTCACACCGCTCGAATCCACCGCCACACCTCACGCACGGCAGGCGGCAGGCGAGGACAATATCGACCTCGAGTCGCCTGTCTCGGCGTCCGTGGAGAAGCGGCGCGCCGGCGAACGCCGCTGACCGGCCTCGCCCGCGCGGAGGGCGCGCGGCGCCGGCCGGCTGTACGGCGGCGGACGGACGGCGCCGCCCGCCGACGGCTCAGACCGGTCCCGAAATCAGATCTGAACGAGTACGATGCTCCGGCGCCTGGCGCTGAGGCAGAGATGAGCGCCGAGATCACATCGGCGTCGGGCGTCAGCGCCGCGTCCACGTCCGTCCACACCCGCGCCCAGCCGTCCACGGCGGGTGGAGCGACGGCGACAGGCTGCTCACACCGGACAACCGGGCTTAGTCGATGGTGCACGTGTCAGCTCTCGCTTGCGTGCCGATTCCATGGTCACAGCGAAGACGGACGTGGGTGTAGTTGGGGTGCCTATCAGCCCCAAAAGGCAAACACCGTTCCGCTGCAGTGAGCCAAGCCGTCCAGCGACGCTGGCCACGACTCACTGCGACCAGATCCAAGTCCAAGGCAGCCAACGCCAACTGCTCCGCCCTGCCAGGGATGGACGGACTGCCGCGTGTCGCGGATGGACGGCTGTTTTGTCGGATATGGACAGACTGATGTCGGATATGGACGGTGTCGGCGTGGACGTGGTGCTCTCTCGGGGATGTAAGAGCCGTTCGGCTGGGCAAGAGCATGCCGTTTTCCGTAATTGCGCAGACTTCGCGGCCGTGATGACCCACCGCTCAGGTCACAGTCACTGCCCGCGTGCCGCATCCCGTCCATCAGACCTGTCCACGCCTGCCATCTCGCGGCAGCAGCACACGGGTCAAGGGCGGCGGCCGCGGGAGCCGGCGCCGCTCCGACAGCACCGGCGGGACGTCTGCTGAGACCGCCAGCGGCGGTCGCACGTGCCTGGGATCGTCCGTCGACATCCCGAGAGGCGTGACACGGTGTACGCCAGAGGCGGCGTCTCAAGAGGCGTGACACGGTGTACGCCAGAGGCGGCGTCTCAAGAGGCGTGACACGGTGTACGCCAGAGGCGGCGTCTCAAGAGGCGTGACACGATGGACGTCAGAGGCGACAGCTCAAGAGGTGTGACACCGTGGACGCCAGAGGCGACATCCCGAGAGACGTGACACGGTGTGCGCCAGAGGCGACATCTCAAGAGGCGTGACACGTGGACGCCAGAGGCGACATCTTAAGAGACGTGACACGGTGGACGCCAGAGGCGACATCTCAAGAGGCGTGACACGGTGTACGCCAGAGGCGACATTTCAAGAGCCGTGACACGGTGTGCGCCAGAGGCGTCAGACGGTAAGTAGCAGTCGGCACCGCCAGGTGGTCTTCGGCGCACCTGCTCATGGGACCTGCCCACGACTCGCTTCCTCAAACAGGCCAGTGAGTTGGAAACGGACCGCTGAGAGACAAGGCCTGTCGCATGTCGACGCACGACAAACGACGCTCTGGCACGGACAAGCCCGCGACTAGGGGAGGTAATTCTCGGCATGTACCCTTGCCGCTGTCATTACGAGTGCGCGCCGCTCGACAAGCGCGAGCGACAAGCCAGTGCAAGGTGATTGCTGTGCGGCTGCGTCCGAGCGCTCGTCAAGCTGTGAGAATCTCTCATGCTCCAGCTGCATTAGTCGGAACTAGATTCGCCTCGGGCCGCTTAGGATCATAATCGTTTGCGGTTTAAAACCAGAACCAGATGGGCAGAGCTGCTTCGAGACGGTGGATTTGACATGGGAACGCGGATAAATCGGAAAACGTGACAGCTGCTCCTCAGGCGGCGTTTTGGAGCAGGAAGTGAGATTGGTGGCGTGCCTCGGCTATGCAACGGGACCGGTGCCGTTCACAGTGTTGTTCACTGACGAAACTCATCGGGAGAACTCGGTTCCCTTATGACACAACTTTCGAGTGCGGGCGAAGTCGTAAAAACTTCGAAATTTAGCATTCAGAATGTGGTGTGTTCAGGCATTTCCGTGCCTCACTAAAGGTCTCCGATATTTGACGATTCGGCGAGAGTTTCACATGCGTGTACAGCTTTATGTACAGGCTGGTGAAAGCTGCAGTTGCTGACAGCTCCCAGTCCTATGCTTGTTTCAGAACTCAGGGCTGTCGCGTAACATCTAGCAGCATCCGCATGCCAAAGCCACGGCAACGTAGGGCCATCTCCAAACCCAAGCCGTTCAAAATAGTTGTCTCGTGAGCTCGAATTCACGATACATGTAAGTGGTTCACCGCAGGATGCAGACCATCTTGATAGAAACGGCGAAGGGCGGCGCACCCCTAAATCCGCCCCGAGCCGCCGGTGTCACACCCCGAATGCTGGGAAGGGCAAGGACGATCTTCCTGCCGATTGCTGACAAGCTCGGCCGGTTCCACGCCCACACACCAAGGCGGTGACCGCCAGCCAGGGCGGGCTTTATATGAACATGCAATGTAGCAGACGTGAGCTCGCAGCACGCTGCGGCCAGCCGGCATCCAGTCGGCGGCCGACCATGAGGTCAGCGTCGGGACGGCCATTCCGGGCACGTCTCGTCGTCCATCTCCTGCAGTCGGCCGGCGATCCCAGACAGCTCACGTGCTGGCGGCGGCGGCGGCGGCGGCGCCGCGGCCGGCCGCCGAGCGGCGGGGGAGGTCGGCCGCTCCCCGGATTAGTCTGCTCCGCAGAGCTGGCCTCCCAATGCGTCACACCGTCCCACGGCACCCCAGGGGCAGAGTCGGGCCGATGCCGGCTGGCTCTGGTCTGGAGCCGGGGTCGCACACCCCAGGTCCGGAGCCGGGGTCAGACAGCCCAGATCCGGAACCAGTGCCGGACACCCAAGATCCGGAATCAGCGCAGGACATCCCAGATCCGGAGCCAGTAGGTCCGGAGTCGGCGTCAAACAGCTCTCGTCTGGAGCCGAGGTCGGACACCCCAGATCCTGAGCCGGGGTCAGACAACCCAGATCCGAAATCAGTGCCGAACGGCCCAAGTCCGGACTCAGCGCCGGGCATCCCAGATCCGTGGCCAGTAGGTCCGGAGTCGGTATTAGACAGCTCTCGTCTGGAGCCGGAGTCCAACAGTGCCGGCACAGAGGAGTCGGTGCCAGGGTACGGAACCGGTGTCAGGCTGGAACCCGACCGGAGCACAGTGGGAGCACAGAGCTGGTGTCACACAGCGCCAGCACGAGCCAAACAGCGCCACCGGCCGGACGAGCGGACCGCCGGTGGCTCGGCCGCCGCCGCCGCCACCGCCCGCCGCGCACGGCGGCGGCGCTGCAGCTAATCCTGACGGACGAGGGGCACCCGGCGCTCCCACGGCAGCCTCCTGCCGCCCAGTGACGACGCTGGCCATCGGCAGACGGACAGCTGTACAGCGGCAGATGGCGCAGCCAACCGCCACCGACGACTATTTCGCAGCCGGTGCGAGGTAAAAGGAGTTTTCCTGCGCGGACTCTCGGCGAACCAACATAAACAGTTTCGAGTTCAAACGAGGTCAAATGGCTTCTTTCACTGTCTCTAGCCTAGGTCCAATGGGAAATGTGAGCCAATCTGGGGTCATTCCATAAACTTCATGGCCAAATGGGCCTTGAATCGCCCCTCACAATCGGGCCAGTTAATTTTCGTTTTACAAAGGTAAAAAGCAAAACTGAGAAAATACGCACAACACCTAGCGATCTGAATCACAGGTGTGGTTTCCTCTTCCGTAAAAAATGCTGTTACAGTGAAAATTACCAGACTCAGTGAGGTTAGAACCTGAACACTGCCGACATGTGCATTGTGTTGATGAGTCGTTACCTTAACTTAATACTTTGGCATGCATCATAACAACCTTGACTGTTCAGCAAGCTTAAGACATGGTAAAGAGCAACATGACACCGAAATGAATCCAACCCAAACCCACCACCATTGACATAAGCCAGGATGGGGCATTGGTGCAAGCCCTCCGTTCTTCGAGGTAATCTCCTGAGCGTTTTAACACGACAAATGCAATTACGGCTGATTGAGATTACCACATGTATGTTTGACCTGTAAGTTTCGATCTGCTCGCATATCATATCAGTTTATCATGGCCTCGTTCTCGAAAATGAGGACCTTCGGCGACACATTGATAACTGGGTCTACATCCGACCTTCTTGCCGGGTGGTTTTGCCTGTGTGAATATTATCTGAGAAGAGACGTACCCGACCTTGCAAAGGCTAGCCGAGACCAAGATCAGGTCAAGTCAAATATTGAGGTTGGCGCCAGATTGCGCCAGCTGCGGCCGCTATGGCGTGCCTTAAAATGACTGCAATGCTGCATTAGTGTAACTTTCAATGACCCAACCGAACTTTAAGATCAGATATCATCCGTTTCCACCGGCAGACCTGGCGTAGTTTCGCCGGGTGACGTGTCGGGGATTAGAATGGATATTTTTAAGTGGATGCATTGGCATGCCAGTGAAAGCTATGAACGTGTCTTCACGGCACACCAGACTTTTTTCTATCCTTTCGCATCCGAACCTAAAGCAATAGCTCCTCAGCTTGCAAACTGTTTAACTCCCCACCTTCAGCCATTCACGTCAGCGCGCACCCACGCGGGACTTGCCAAGCCGTAGCTTAACGCGCCTGGAACGCTCCCATCCATTCCGTCATGCATTTTCACAGAAGAGCCATCGCTCCAAATTGAAAGTGCGTCCGGCTCGCCGTCGCTCGCCGCCGGCCGGCCACCAAATGTAATACAGCACAGTCAAATAGGTTAATGGGCGCTGGGGGAGGCGATAGTATGCGATTAGCCGGCCTCGTAATTGCTGTGCGCCGGGCGATTAGCGGGAGCTATCTCGCGCGCGGCTCAAGTGCTCCACTCTAGCCCACGGCCGTTCTAATGACTATTTGTACGTGCAACGCACTTGCGGCGGCCGTCCAGCCGCTCAGCCGACACGGACGGGCACCGGGCCGGACCGCTGCCGCCAAACCGTGCGAGCCCCCGAGCTTCAAGGCTGCGGGCGGCTGCCTTCCTGGAGGCCGGCCGGGCCGACGGCGCCGCGCCCGCCGCCCGCCGCCCGCCTCCCGCCGCCCGTCGCCCGCCGGACCGCCGCCCGCCGCCCGCCGGACCGCCGCCCGCCGGGCCGCCGTGCAGCTCGGGTCACGCCGGTCGGTAGGGTCAGCGCCGGGTGAGACGCGGCAGACGCGGCGGATGCGCCGACCCCCTGCCGCCCCCTGCACTGCGACCGGTCTATCTCAGCCAGAGCCGAGCCCGCACCGGCCACGATCCCGGGCTGTCTCCATGCAGCCCGCCCTGCCGGACTGCGTCATTACCGCGCGCCGCGCCGAGCTGTGTCCACACCACGCAGCCCATCCTCGAGCTGCGCCCACGCGGTGCGCGGCACGCACAGCTGCCCATCTGTGTTAAGGAGGCCAGGCAGGTTGGGAATAGGCTTTACGAGCCCGAGTGGTGGCTGTTCGACGACTTTCACACAATGAACGGGGCCACCGCTGCCGTTTGCGACGACGCGTAAGCGCGGGAGAAAGCCGAAATGGGAGGGTTCGACAATGCCGAGTAAACAGCGTGTGATTCATGAGGCTGCCACGGCGCGGGGCTCATACGTTGACGTACTCTGACTGACAAGCCACGGCGTGCGACGGAAGGTAACACTCAGAGATTACGGCGCTGACTGACGGCCCACCTGACGTGTGTCAAGTACCCGCTGGTTTGCTGCGAACCACCGGAAGTTCTCAATCAGTTGGCAGCTGCTTCGCCCGAAAATCACGGAAGTATGCTTAAGTAAGCAGTGAAACCAGGCATATCAGTCACAGGATTTTTTTCAAGTGTATGTTTGCGAGATGTGTAGATAGTGATGTACGTGTCAACGTTCGCTTACTGTTTAAGGCTCTCGGGGCACTCTTTCCATTCACCATCCGTATCAGACATGGCCTGATACGTATAGAATAGAGCACAATCAGAGTTGGTTGGAGGAGTGAAACACTGCCGTGAACAAAATATTCGACTTCCTCCAGTACAAATTGCCAGCTGCACCTGTGGCCGCTAGACGGTAATTTGACCATCACAGCTATTACGTCGCTATATGAGGTTATTGATAATCACAGCCCGTCATGAGGCTGCGCAACGGTGAGAACCGCGCATTCCTGTTAGAAAAGTAGGAAAATATGGGAGCTGCGCTCCATATCGTGATTAAAGACTGACCGGCGGAATGCGATGGTCTAAAGCCTATAAACGAATGGAGAATGTGACCGTGAGCTCCGGCAAACGCCGGATGTAGACAAAAAATCTCACTTTGCTCCAACGCTCACGGATGCGCACAGGACGTCCGTTGCAAGCCCTCGAGTGGACAGCAGACATACAGCTGTGCATGCCACGTGGAGGCACATATGCCATGAAGAAACAATAATCATCCAATCGTACATTGACTGGTTACTGGGGTGTGTACACAAGCTGCGTATTACCCTCTGCGCCTTTGTCAAGGGCACCAGTATACGTGGCACTGATCTTAGTAACCGCTGCTTCCAACCGTTATTTTGCATTTCGCTTCGATGTTGCCACTCGCCTGATTTTGCGAAACCTCGTAAGAAGTACAATAATATGCAAAGGTCGCTATCTTTCACAACGGATTACAAGCGCAAACCGCTACATGTTTGTGCAACACCGTCAGCAATGTTTATGCGTTACATAACGAAGCTCGGAGGAATCTGGTGTTAAGCATTCATGGGCAGCTTACGATGCTTCAAACATGTGTCCAGCACACAACTGCCGGGCTCTAACTCGATAGCGAAGCGCTGATAGTGGTGAACGAGGCGTTGGATTACAACGGCTCGTTGTGTACTGGTTTATTATACGATGAACCGGTACAGGGCACATTCCAGAATGTCAGTGTCCGGTTGCTGACAACCAGCAAAACTCAGTATCACACAGCCATGTCTGGTGCAATCATCTGCTTCCATTTGAATAATGGTTCTGCAGCATATGACACTGTGCTTCTCTGACAAGTTCACAAAAGCAAGCTCGTGGACAAAGTTTATCTGTACTCAGAGCAAGGCGCATCCATGTTTGGATAAAAATGCATCTGCCATGAGTTGGCATCACAAGACTATGAACTAACACACTCCATGCTGTTATCGTCCCTTAAGCCCTTTTCTAGCTCCAATTGAGAATGTTTTCCATTACAGACATTATTCACTACAAAGGACATAGTGTGCTTGCATTACATTTGAGTCCACTTCCCATCGTTGAAGCGGGCGTCGATTTTGTCCGACCGTCGTGAGACAGGCATGCCGTGCGTATGCAGCGAATAGCATTTTGTATGTTCTATGTGTGCCTTTCACTAAAATGTGGCAAGCTCAAGTCGGAACGATCATTTAGATCTTCTCACCAAAGCACAATGTTCAATGTGACAGCAAAAAGGTGATCAACAAGACGACTTCATTCCAAACAACGTCTATGGAAATCACGATAGCAAACGATTTAGCCGTGGAATAGTGATGGCGGTGTGTCCCCGGAGGCAAGCATCTCACCCCGGGTCATTCCGCCTTCGCCGCCCGCCCTGTAGAGGCGACAGGCAAGCCGTTTGTCCAGCACATGATAAGTTACAAGTGGCTGGCCCGCTCAACTCTTGATACGTAGATAAATACCAGATGTGTGCAAAAAAATCAAATACGCAAGTCGGGTCAGATCTGTTGGCAGACCACCCTCCCCCTCCTATTCCAACCTTCCCGCTGCACACCCTTCGGTTTAGGGTGGGCCAAGCCCCAAAAATCACGGTAAATATCCCCAATACTCTCTTCTCTCCTCGTTTTCTTAGGCGGCCACGGCTTCACCTTTACTTATTTCGCACTGGGCTTGTGTCACGAGAACCACCAATGCTTCCAAGTATCATGATTCCCGAACAATTGCTGTGATTCGTCCGCTGGCATAGCATAAAAATCATTATACACGTATGCGCAGTGGAGTCCTGTCCCTCCCACCGGCCGCCTCTCCCGAGCCAGCTGTGAAGCACTCACGCAGCGGCTCTCACCGCTCGCCTCCCCGCGCACCCCCGCTCTCCGGTCGGGACGCGGGCGGAGCGCAGCGCCGCCGATCGTCGGCCCGCCTCACCGCCACCGCCGGCCGAGGCTGACCGCCGCTCCCGGCCACAGCCACGTGCACGGCGGTGGCCGGCGGCGGCGCAGGTGCGCCCGGCAGCGCCGCCGGCGCCGCCACTGCCGGCCCCCGGACGGCGCGCCCGGGTAGGTGGCGCCACCGTCCGGTCCGGCCCGGTCAGCGGTCCCGCCGCGGGCGAAGTCGTGAAGTAATTTGTCAGCTTGTGGCAAACTGTGAAGCTGCCGCGACCTTGCGTTGGGCAGTCCGATACATAAAGAGGCGGCGAAACTTATCCGGAATGCATTGAACTGAATATTTCTCGTTTTGATGGCGGCTTAAATGTATGAATTACGTACATACCACTTAAAAAGTTACCAAATTGTTGAATTTGATGAAACAGACTGGTTGCGTCTACCTCTGTTTTTTACACTTGATATCGAAGTTGTTTGTAGGTAGCATTATTATGTTGGAGTGGTTGAATTAAAAAATGATGGGTTAGATCATAGTCTGTAAATATTTCCAGGATAGTCTACAGCGTTTCTAAAAACTAACATTCAGAGAAAAATAGTCTGCTTCCGTAACAGATCATAGCCTTCGTGCGGAGCACTCCTGCTTTCTTCAGAACAACTGTTAAATAGTTGTTAGCGCGCGAGCCACGTCGCATGTCGCGTCGCGTCGCACGTTGCAGAGACGGCGGGCCATTTTGCGTTGCAGATGTATGTTCTAACCAGTGTATTTACGAGCCACAAAAGCCCACGAGGAACACAATGGGCAATCTGATAAGTATGTGGCGGTTATATCAGGAAGACGTGGTTGGTTTCCGTGTCGCGGAATGGCCCGTTCCAAATACGTCGCCCACTCGCCACGACACCGCCCACCCGTGTCGCAGTCGTACTATTTTGAATCGTCTGGCCATGAAAGCAGCACGCTATTGACCAGTCTTGTCAAGTGTTATGTCTCGAAACCCCACGTGACGCAAACCATCCATATATCAATGACAGCAGGTGGCTGATGTCCGATGCCTGTGATGGAATATGTGATTATATATATGCCTTTGACACACACACACACACACATACATACATACATACATATATATATATATATATATATATATATATATATATATACTGACCGGTAGGTGGAGCAGGGCGTCCAGCGTGTGCTTGGCCGCGCCCCGGCGCAGGCGGCAGAACTCCACGAACTCGCCGTCCTCCGCGTGCTTCTGCCGGTACAGCCTGCGAGCCGGGCACACACCGCAGTGTTGTCAGCTGTCAGCTGCCGACACAGGGTTGTCAGCTGCTGCCCCACTGGCGGGTGAGACCCGAGCGGACAGAACCACAGGCAACGCAAGGTACCTCGGCGCCACGCAGCGCCACGAGGCGCAGCCGCACCGTGGTACTGCAGGCGGTAGGTACTGCAGGTGGTACTGCAGGCGGCACGCCGTGTCATGCAGTGCCGGCGCTGCAGCACGACACAGCGCCGCATGTACCACAGGCAGCAAACCGCGCGTGAAATCCCACGATACCACTGGCAGCAAACGGCGCCACGTAATCACAGCCAGCACACGGCACCACACGGGAGCGGGGATAGGATATGATGTCACCGATGGATGTGGTACCTCATGACCGCGGGCACCATTACGAGAACAGGCGACAGACAACGGCAAACACTTAGTAGAGCGTCGAGATACATACGTTATTATGGCACCGTACGGTAGTAAGCCGCGGGAATTACCTGTCAGTTTGCTGGCTATCCCCGCGAAATGATGGGGTAACAGAGAAAGCACATCACAGCAGATGCACACGACTCGCGCTGCGATAAACCGCGCAATGACTTGCGCCGATATTTTGCGATATCCATGCGTCGTCCAGAAAATGAAGTAGTAGCACATCAGCCTTTGGCCGCGAACGGAAATAATGCAAGAAGAAATCGTCGAATATATCAAAGTCGCTTATGAATGGTGTCGTGCATCTGGACGATTGGCGGAATGTTGCCAATCAAACCACAGATCTGACAGAGCCTGTCTTGCAGCGGGCATGCAACGGGACATCACTATGAGCAAGCGGAAACTAAAGCTGGATCAGCCACCGCATATCTTTTTGATGATCTCATTTTCAACCCAGCGGCGCGGCACGGTGGCATTTCGTTTAAGACAAAGGCGCGCTCCGAGCGATCGCTTCTGTCGCTGCTCTGCGCTCTTCACATAAACATACGCTGCTGCGGATCGGTCTTAATATGGGGCACGTCACACTGCGCCCAGAGCACCAATTGGGAGAGTCCGATGGGCGGACGGGTCGGTGCTCTCTGATCGCCGTGGGGAGAGGGCACATGGAGGCCGGCCGGCTGGGTCTCTGCTCTGAGCAACGGAGCCTGGCGGCGGTCCAATGAGAAACGACGGCAGCGAACTCACCGTCTGGCCGTAGTGTAGAACGCCTTGTATTCTTCGTACTGCCGCATCAGCTGCTTGGAAAACAGGCCACCTGTCGTGGAGAGAGGCGATTACATAAACCCCAGGTCTGAATCCGTAAAAATAGCATCTAATCGGCTTCCCTTACAATCAAAGTGGAAAATCCTGCCAAATCCTGCTAAACCCCTCAGAGGATTATTAATCGTTGCACAGCACTCCGTGTCGCACGCAGGTTATCATGCCACGTTCAGTCCGCGCAGTTCGAAGGCTGGTGGGATGAGCCCCTCAATACGCGCTCGGCCGGCCGGTGGAATACGCTTCGCCCGTGTGGGGAGGTTAATTTGACCATCTCAAATCTAAAACAAATAAGACAGCTAGAGACTCCAAGTTAACAGGGCGGGATGATTTGCATGTAGACTGACTTGTGTCAAAATTAGAGGTTCCTAGAATGTGATCTTCGGATCAAATACAGCCAGCCAAGGCCAAACTTCAGATTGGTGTCCGAAGCGCTGCCAGATTTCCTTAAGCAACAGCCTTGAACCTTGAACTTGGATGCCTGTTCTGAGTAAAAGATCACTGGTGCTCATTTACGACCAGCGGCCTTCTTTGGCCTTCAGAAGGGAATGGTAACAAAAGTCCTACGAGATTGTTATGATTTTTGCTTTTGAATAAGTGTCATGGATGACGCTAAGCGGTACGTTCCTAAAAAAGGTAAACCTGGGTCCTTTTAGGTCAGTGACCAGCTCTCATCTTAAAAAAGTCCACGTAAGCTGTCTGTTGTGGTTCCTGTTATAGAGAAATTGGAAATGAGCAGCAAAACTTTCGCCATTCAGCAAAATCTCGAGTAAAAAGGCAGATTGATTTGACCACAGTATGATCTCCGTACCTGACTCTCGGTCAATTGAATTTGTTGTACTTATAAAGCATATTGGTGAATTGCCTAAGTAACTAGCTCGCAGATGAAGGGTTTCGTCTAATGCTCTGTTGTCCGATCAGATTGCACAATTCCCTAGAAAGAGCCTTCGCTGACAGCCACGGCTTTATTTTGACCTGCCAAAGGTTGATGACCTTACAAGGTACATCTATTTTTTCGAACAAAAAGATCTGCTGTTCAGTTGTCACAGCTCTGCAGACTTAGGTGCGGCTACGCCCCGCCGTTCGGAAATTATTCTGTAAGGCTTTTTGGACGTCAAATTGATCCCCCCCCGTTTGCAGCCCCCCCCCCTTGGAGGCGAATGTCTGGATTTCACAACTGAGCGAAGACCGGAAACCTTTAAGTACCCGAAAGAGGGAGTGGCTATATCGGGGTCGACCAATCTGGAGCCGCTGACGTCAGCACCGACCGCGCTGGGTGACGGCCGACCTGCCCCCCGACCAGAGCCTCCCACAAACACCGCAGACGACGTCACTGGCAGACGGCCGACCTGCCCCCCCCCCCCCCCCCCCCCGATCGGAGCCTCCCACAAACACCGCAGACGACGCCACTACCCTCTCGCGAGCACTGTTTTCGGACCAGAGCGGCTGACTTACGATCCCCAACTGTGGGCTCAGGCGCACTGGACCGTCTGGTGATGAGGCCACCACGCTTCGTACTACCAACCACGGGATTCGTGTCACGCCTCGCGGAGGCCCGCGTCTTACACGGTAGATCTCGGTGGTCGGTGCTGATGCAACGATGACTTCACGAGGCCTCCGCGCCTTATCGGTGCACCGCAGGACTTGTATCATGATACTTTTATGAAGTCTCACACGCCTCTTCCTGCCAACCACGCGACTCGTGTCGCCCGAGCCTTACTCACCTACTCGAGTCTCATCCTGGTTCCAGTTAGCTAGCGCCGACTCCAGCTGAAGAAGGCAAACAATCGGTTACACAATGTTTAACACCCTACATCTGTGCAAAAGCAGAATCATGCATGCGGACAGGCAGCATCTTCCATTTTGCATAACACAACAGGAAATAGTAATGCGAATCGCAACGCGTTTTATTGAAAAACTGTCCGGGAAAACAACTTCCTAACTAGGTCAGAACACGGTAAATTGGCCGTCCAAACCGCCCACGCAGAGATATCGGATATGTGTGGCGTCAAAGAGTACAGTCAGGAAGAAACATGATCAGACACTGTCTGATTGACGCAAATAACAAGTTTAGGGGAGGGCGCTGCTGAACGACAATCGGCTTCTGAACGAGAGGCAATTAAGTGACATCTAGCGGCCAGAAAAATAAGCTCAGAACCTACCGCCTGACGACAGGGACCTCTGCGAGCGGCGGATAGGGAGATTATCTGGCACATAATGACAGGTCATCTCGTGAGCCCATTGGTGAGGATGCCGCTGATACCAACATTGAGCAGAGCTTCTCACCAACCAGTAACATCTCAGCACTGAGCAGCCGGCCGTAGTTCAGGCTCCAGAACATGCTTGCCAGTAATCGGTAGATAAATCTCCCAATAAATGGCATCTAACCGTGCCAACGTCACTAACTTTACTTCAGTCACCACGCGTCTCCGGACACCAACTACAAAAAGCCAAGAGGGAGGGGATCCGTCGCAATGTAGCCATAAAACGGTGAAAAGCAATTGTTGCTGCGCTGTGTTTGCCTTACAACGTAATAGCATGGTCTACAGACGTCAGGCCCCAAAACACAGCGCGAAAGTGCGAAAAACGCAGCTTTGGTAGGATATATCATATAAATTTTATGCTGCCTTGTCGGCAGACATTTCTGTTGGAATCAGAGTCCAGCACTCATTTTGCATAAAGTGCAAAATATATTTGCACGATAGTTTAACTAAACACCGTCTAAGAAGACCAGGCCGTACAGACAGCTCCGTACCACCTAAATGAATCCGAAACTCAACAATATCTGACCCTTATTTGCATCTCATTCTGGCGATCAGCACAGCGCTGACGGAGTTGAAGTGCCGGCTCATTTTGGTGATCAACATGGTGCTGACGGAGCCGGGATGTCAGCTCACCTTGGGGATCAGCATGGGGCTGAAAGAGTCGGGATGTCAGCTCACCTTGGTGATCAACATAGGGCTGACGGATCCGGGATGTCAGCTCACCTTGGTGATCAGCATGGCGCTGGACCAAGCCGGGGTGTCAGCTCACCTTGATAATCAGCATGGCGCTGACGGAGCAGACGGGCTGGATGCCAGTGAAGAGCTGGCGGTGCTGCTCAGAGCTGATGGAGCTGAGCTTGCGCAGCGGCGTGCCGTAGATTTGCTCGACGCCTTTGATCGAGGTCAGGTAACGCCGCTCGGCGACCAGCAGCGCCTCGGTCAGGCGGTAACGCGCGTCACCGGCTGAAACGCAGCGGTTACGTCACCGACCGATGACACGCCAGAGGAGCTAGAACACTGCAGGGCTCTGCGGGCTAGAACACTGCAGAGGATCGCCACTTGGGGAGCGAGAAGTCATTGGTTGAAGCGCATGAAATGTTGCTTGCGCGCAGAGTACCATTTTAAGAGACACGCACATATATGTGTCCGCTTTTAAATGAGCAAGCACCGGGCAACCGGATTCAGGGAAAAGTAGACTTGAGAATACTCCAAATAGTATATAATCTTACATTGTTCAAGCAGCATATCGAAATACAAATTCGAGCAGCCAAGAGTGCAAGAGCCACCGACAAAACTACATACACATTTTTACTACATTTTACATACACAAACTACTACACACAAGTTCTATACACATTCAATGTTCCAAAAAGCGGCCAATGAATCATTAATTGTGCCATAGCGGCCAACAAATATAACATGTGAGAACGCCTGTTCCTCGTTCGGGGAAGCATAATGGTATTAGCTTGATCCATAACACATATCAATCAGACAAACCAAATAAAACGCAAGTAAAACAACAGACGATGCGCTAGCCTCTGCCTCCTGACGGTCATATAACATCCCACGGTAATCACTGCACGATGCTATAGCGGCGGAACACGAGACGAATGAGTATAGCATGAAACCAAATGACAAACAAAAGTTCGAGCGGAAAGAGTCAGTACACGACTCCAGCGAAGGTAGGGCTGAAAATAGTCAGTTTACCATGAGCTTAATCCGTGACACGTAAGCGAAAGTGACACAGATCTGTGCAAACTCGTGCACGCAACATTGTTTTCCTTCTCATGTAAGCGGCAGACTGCTCCCGAAGCAGCCAGACATCTCCGGAGATCTGACTGCTGGCAGCTCGCTCTATCCCTGCCGGAGTTCATTGTCGCCAGGCGGCGTGGGTGCGCCGGCTGTATCATTAACACGCCGAATGGCAGGCAGACACCGCGGCGTCTGACGGCCCGGTGTGGGAGACAGGCCTGGCTTCTGATGGGATGCACATCAGTGTCCAGTTGTGGGATGCAGCCACACTTCGGGTTGATGCTACCACTCTGTGTAGCTCCGTATGATATGCGGTAGTGTGTGCTCGGTATATTCAGGCAGGAATGCTCATTTTGCTCGGCACAGCTGCGCCGTCCGCATCCCCGACCATGTTGAATCCTATCGACGCCGGGGGGCAGTTCGACTGCACGAGGGTTGAAGTCCGCACCCCCGACCGTGGTGAATCCTATCGACGCCGGAGGACAGCTCGACTGCACGAGAGCTAAAGTCCGCACCCCCGACCGTGGTGAATCCTATCGACGCCGGGGGGCAGTTCGACTGCACGAGGGCTGAAGTCCGCCCCCCCCCCCCCCCGACCGCGGTGAGTCCAATTGACGTTGAAACGCAGCTCGACTACAGGGACGCGGTTGGAGGGTCGCCGTCCGCACTCCCGGCCACAGTGGACCCCATCGACGCCGTACACGCGGCCGCATCGCTGCCGGTCGACCGGCCGCCAGACCCACCTGCACGTCGCTGCCTTCTGACTGTGTGGCGAGGGTCTACACCGCGAGGCAGGGAATGATCCAGGACCACGCGTGGCACCGGCACGGCCGCCACTGCTCCCGCATGCTCCCCCTTCCCCCTCCAGTGGAGCATGCGTGGTGTGATTTAGTTGATAGTGATAAATTTGGGGCCTGGATATTCGAACCTCACCCTCGTACATCACGTGCTAATGAGATCAGCGGAGTGCTTACAAGTCCCTGGAGCCACCTGTTTTCAACGGAAGCGCGCGCGGTGCCTGGATCACCTTCTCCAAGATACTCAGAACGGGCATAACCAGTCGACATAAATCGGCCCGTATCTCCCAATCAATATCACGATCATTTGATACCAAACGTGGCGTCCAGTCGCCCGGCCCATACGACGTCGCGCGGGCACCAGCGCGCGCCGCCTGAGATTTCGCCGCCGCCCGCCAGGTGCGAGGTCAGGGGGCGTCGAGCGCCTGCGCTGGCGCCTGGATGGGGGCGGCGGTGCGCGCGCGCCCGCCTCGCCCACGCGGCCGAGCGGAGCGACCGGCGGCCTGCGCCATCGGACGGGAGTGGTCGGCTGCCCGGCACTGATTGCCGGCTCCTGTCGGCTACCGCGCTCCGGGTGCTGGTCACGTACCGCCGACCAGCCACGTCTCAACACCGACGATATGACCGATAGCGATGTATACGAGACCGGGGAGATCGCCCCGGGGGGCGGAGATGCGGGCTCGGGGGCGGCGACCGCGAAACGACAGCGGGCTACGGTCGATTTTCGCGACCGAGCTACAAATTTCCGCGTGATATCCCGCTTTGTTTAGATAGACGCTAAATTGCCCGGCAAAAAAAAACTCTACACTTAAGTGTCACACCAATGCTGTGTATGTGCGGGAGCATGATATTGCAAGCGTGACTGCAATGCGCTAAGTGAGTTTAACCTGCGTGTGTGGCTTTCTCCCTGTGACTCAGCGTATAATAGCAGCAAACAAGCGTGGGAGCTCGTCTTTGGATGTCCGTCCATTCATTATTAGCGTGGTTGCAGCCGTCGAGCGAAAGCGAAGACGCCGAGGAGTGACAGCCGGCCCATGCGTGATCCCTTCACGAGGCGCGCGGACGCCACAGAATGCTGATGAAAGGAGCGTTCATCTCTCGTCGTAATGCATTCATGAAAACAGCTTTTATTAGCCCAGCAGTCGTCTGGGTGTTTTTCACACCCGTTTAGTCGGATTTTGCCTCATTCAGTTTTCATAACGAATCAGCCGATTATGTTGATTCAAACGTCAATCGATAAGCCCAGCATTTTATCCACGTGCAGCATGTTTTGACCCAGGGGTCACTGATCACATCATAGGTAGCATCCGGTGCCCTGCCGCCGGCGTCACTGGGCTCGTTGGGAGTCGAGGCACAGGCGCAGGTCGGGCCGACGAACGTCGCCGCTTGAAATCGACTGCCACCAGGGGCACCGCCTCCCCCCCCATCGAGGACCGGGCATCTTTACCAGGGCGGAGTCTCGTCAAGCTGCTCGACACCCTGACGATCTCCAGGTACTCAGCAGGCAACGGGCCGGAAGGCAAAATTATCCCAAGGTTCGGACCATTTTGATAACGGTGGTAAGATCCGCAAACACGGACCTCTGAATGCGGTGTCCCTTCTACAGAAACATGGACGCTTATGTGTTCCTATTTAAATAGAAAGCATCGACCGAGATCAAGATCGACAGGGCGACCTCAGCGCACGGCCGGTTCCACAACCTGCCTCCATAATACTCATAGGACTAAACAACCCCTCCGGCTGCGGCCAACAAACAACCCCTCCAGCTGCGGCCAACAAACAACCCCTCCGGCTGCGGCCAACAAACAACCCCTCCGGCTGCGGCCAACAAACAACCCCTCCGGCTGCGGCCAACAAACAACCCCTCCGGCTGCGGCCAACAAACAACCCCTCCGGCTGCGGCCAACAAACAACCCCTCCGGCTGCGGCCAGTAAGAAAGGCCAGGCTGTTACTGTCCCACTTTCCGTGGAAAAGGTCACTCCTGAATGTCTGATAACGGTGATAAGGTGTTTATTAAAGCTCATCAAAGTTCATAGCCTCTCTCTTCCTCCGTTTGGCTGATATCCCAGAGGACTCAACTGGGAGAAAACAGCCACTGCTGGTTAACTCACGCATTAAATTAAACATCTAGTCACGGACAAACCAATTCAATTTTTCGTGTAGCCTAGCTGCAACGAAATAAAAAAGCAAAAAGGCTGCAACTGATCCATGAAGCGTTTCACGAACAGGGAAAATCAACACCGCAGAGTACTCCACACTGCAGCAAACAGCAGGTGGCAGGATTCTTATCCAGAAGCGTGCCGTGTACTGATCTCAGCTGTTTATTCTGACTGCAGTCTGGTCATGCGCTGCGGATGAGCCGAAGGGCGCGATGATCTGGCCCTGGAATGGGGCGTGCGACCGGTCAGCAGGAGATCAGGTGGAAACACCCGACCGACTGGTCAGCTGACCGTGACAGCCCTGCCGGCTGAGCGTCAGAAACCGATCTGGGACTGCACGATATCAGGCGAAGTTGCGCTTCCCACGCCCCCACCTATTACTCCTTCGAGTGATTCTGATCTCGATCAGATCTGGTGAACATGAAGACGCCTCCCTTGATGGCGTGCCCCTCCCCCTTCCTCCCATCCCACCGAGCCGGTCACACCAGCTGTCGTCGGCGCAGGTTCCTTTCAAGTCGCACGTCACTCGTGCATGAGCCTGGGTGAGGGCTATCGGCAGAGCTCTTCGTCAAGTGGATAACCAGGATTAAAGATTAAGATGCCGGCTGGATCAGCCAAGATGAGAAAATTTCCAAGAAGCACGCGCTGAACCAAACTGGATTCAATCAATGACGCAGCCTTGCCTTCCTCTTTCTCACTCTCTTCCCCCCCCCCTCTCTCTCTCTCTCTCTCTCTCTCTCTCTCTCTCTCTCTCTCTCTCTCTCTCTCTCTCTCTCTCTCTCTCTCTCTCTCTCTCTCTCTCTCTCCTCTCTCTCTCTCTCTCTCTCTCTCTCTCTCTCTCTCTCTCTCTCTCTCTCTCTCTCTCTCTCTCTCTCTCTCTCTCTCTCCCTCTCTAGGGTGTCGCCCGAGCTCAAGAGCAGGTATCCTGATGAGCGAACGCAGGTCGTGACGTTTGAGCTCAAATGCTGGTTCTTACAGCAGGATATATTCTGTCACAACATTCATTAACTATGGACGCTAAACGTCCCAGTCCGCGATAATTCTACCATTTTATATCAAATAATGGTGGCGAAATGTGGTGGATAATCCATACGCATTATATTGACCATATTCCTGCTGCACCAGATTGGACCAGAATGAGATACGAGTAGCAAAAAAGAGGAAAACGTCAATTCGTGAAGACCACCCATCTGGCCACCGCTGTCCAAAGTTAGTGCGACGACACCTGCACCGGTCGCTGGTCCCCGACCCACGCCCAACTTTGAACGCACTGCGTTCTGTATTCATTCATACAGCATTCGGTTCGAGCATTCGATTCGAGCACAGCATTGTGTTCAGCATTCGGTTCGAAGGTCCGAGTGGCATCGCACACCTGTCCGAAGGCTACTCATTTTGTCCCAGCCCAGTGAGTGGGTCTTGCGCCGACACTCAGTGGTCCTCAGGCAGCAGGCTCTTCCAAGCCCTCGCCCCTTCTCGGAACCGAACTGCGCCAGGGTGCCGTAACCCGGGAATGGCATCAGCTGGGCGGCCGAGCTCTGTTCCAATATGACCGTTTCAGATCGCCTGTCGCGCCTGAATCCGCGCCCGGTCGGATTCCAAGCAGGCGTGGACGCCCGCCAAGTGGCTGTGTGACGCCCCCCCCCGGGGGAGCAAACAAAAAAGAAAGCGTGGCGCGCGGCAGCTCGTCGCGCCACGGCCCGGCAGCTGCCGGCTGGACGCGTGGGACCAGCGAAACCGTATCGTTCGCCTCTGATCGGCTCAGCGTCAGCCGCCAGCGGCGCCGACGGCCGGGCCGGTCGGGCGGCGGCGGGCGGCGGCTGACGGCCAGCACTACACGGCACCCCGCGGGCCGTCACCGGCGCCGGTTGACAAACCGCGATGTCGTCACTGATCAGGGAGATGGCGATCGAAGGCGCCGGCATCGACAGGTGTCCGAGGCTGTCGGAGAGATTGGCTGGCTCTCTCGGTGCCTTGTGATGGGTATGCTGGTCGTGGGAGAAGACTAGGACCATCTGCTCATGCTGCCTGCGGTCGTGGTATTTGAGATTCTCTCACGGTTGTCCGTTTCCACGGGGTTTTCTCATTCTCTCATGTCTTTGCTGATCAACAGCATGACTGATTTATACCTTTGATTTTACGGCATGCATAGAAGTTCAGAGGAATTATTTTCTACAAGTTACGGCCAAAGCAAGCCAAGTCATCATCTCACATGCGCAGCCTGAAGGCATTCATGTCGTTTCTACGTTACGTTGTCTTCCAGACTAACCTCCCGTGAAATTGAGCCAATTTTATATGGTAACGAAAGCTAACGTTAGTCGCGGTGGGTTGGAAACCCGTTTACGGCTTAGTGTCAACGCCCGCATCAATAGACGCAGATAAGCTGTAGACGTTTGAAACGTTATAACTATGGCGTGCCATGAAGTCCCATTCGTTTCCTTAGACAGAAGAGTGACACACTCGCTGCCGTAAAGAAACACTGAACTGTCAAGTTCCACCGCCCCGCGCCCTCTCTGCTGTCCCGCGAGTGGTGCGGGCGCTGTTGGGGGAAGGGCAGAGGAGAGCGTTCGACCGCCGTAAATCACAGCCCCCTCTCATCGGAATGAGGGGCGTCGGCAGACAGACAAAGGGTTGTTGGAACTGCCTGCGGCTGGAGGTTCGCTTGAAACGACTGTTGCCGGAATCGCCATACAGTGTCATACATTTACTCCTATGAATGCATTACTACTCATTCTTCGGATTACTACGACTTGGAGGAACAGCGATTGTAACAACAACTGTAGTGGACAAGCGCTGCCAGAATTTTGGGAGGTTCGTATTGTTTTGAAAGTCCCAAATGTGTGTACTTTATTACAGCAGAAATGACAGCGGATGGTACGGTCGTCTTCACTGCTTCCAGCGCCTACAGTATTTCCAGGAAGTGCTTCATCATTGACAATGTGTCTATAACGTTCCTGCCGTATCCAACATGCCCACGAAAATCATCTGTTAACCATCAAAATTATCATGGTACCTTTCCACCTACCAAGCTCATAACTGCATCAAAGGAGAACCCATTAACCGTCAGTGAAACTGTCGTGACCGTGAAGAATTAGGTGGCAAGGACTGTGCAAAATAACTACGCCAACCGTACCCCAGACGGTAAGCAAGTGCATGCTCTCACCAGCCGTCATCCCATGATTCAGTTCATGTCGTGACGCATAGCTCCATGATCCTTGGCTGGCGGAATGGGCTTCTGAACATGCACCTATCACAACCACATCCAGCAGCACAATATGCATAACTTCCGTCAATATACATGTTGTGTGACTCGGTACTTTGCCACAAAAAGTAGCGTGCGAATTCCCGTAAGCTGATCCATAATCAGCGATTCGGCGGAATTGCAAGAACGTCAATGGCAAGTGAGCTGATTAGGAGTTAAGGGGTGGTGGACCACTCTCAGGATATGCTTCACTTCTGACATGCGATGCTGTTGTTGAACTACAACTCCCTCAGCTGGGGAAGTCCGGACATGATGCAACCCGCCAACAGGCCTCATAGTACGCTACCTTTCCCGTCCTGCACAATCTGTCTCAACCCACCAACAGGCCTCATAGCGTGCTACCTTTCCCGTCCTGCACAATCTGTCTCAACCCGCAAGAAGGCCTCATAGTACGCTACCTTTCCCGTCCTGCACAATCTGTCTCAACCCATCAACAGGCCTCATAGTACGCTACCTTTCCCGTCCTGCACAATCTGTCTCAACCCACCAACAGGCCTCATAGCGTGCTACCTTTCCCGTCCTGCACAATCTGTCTCAACCCACCAACAGGCCTCATAGTACGTTACCTTTGCCGTCCTGCACAATCATCCCGCAGAGTGACAGGCGCTGGTTGCCTCCAGTTGACTCGCTCTCAGTTACACCGGTCCGTCGCGGCAGCATCCGCCCGTCCCACGGCCGTCTGCTCGTCACGCACGCGGATCATCTGACCACAGCTCTGGCCACGCCGCTGTCACGCTCCCATCCTGGCACAGGCGGTGGTCTCCGCTCAGCTCGGTCCTCGTCGTCGTGTCTGCCGTACCTCAGGCGCCTCAGGGGCGGGTCCGAGGCGCCTGAATCACGCGCTCGGGTGGGTTGCTGGCGGACCTCTTCCGGCCCAGTTGGCCCCCGGTCGCCGGGCAGACGTCCACTGCTGAGGGGCCTTCCGGGGATCAACCACACACTGCCCGTCCAGTGGTCCGGTGTCCACTGCTCGGTCCGCGGTCCACTGCCGGCACTGCGTCGAAGCGCCGCGCGCTCGGCGGAGGCGGCCTGTGCTCTCCCGGAGCCGGCCGCGCCAACACTGCAGACGCCGCCGAGCCGCGGCGGACCGGGGCTGGCTGAGAAGCGGGCGGCACTGCCGAGACACGGCGGGCTGGGACTGGCTGAGAGGCGGGCGGCACTGCAGAGACATGGCGGACCGGGGCTGGCTGAGAGGCGGGCGGCACTGCCGAGACACGGCTGAACGGGGCTGGCTGAGAGGCGGGCGGCGCTGCCGAGACACGGCTGACCGGGGCTGGCTGAGAGGCGGGCGGCACTGCTGAGACACGGTGGACCGGGGCTGGCTGAGAAGCGGGCGGCACTGCCGAGACACGGCGGGCGGGGCTGGCTGAGAGGCGGGAAGCACTGCCGAGACACGGCTGACCGGGGCTGGCTGAGAGGCGGGCGGCGCTGCCGAGACACGGCTGACCGGGGCTGGCTGAGAGGCGGGCGGCACTGCTGAGACACGGTGGATCGGGGCCGGTCGAGCCGCGGCGGCAGACAGGCTGTCGGTGGGCCGGCGCTCGCCGCACACGACGCAACACATGGCCGAACCACTGAGCGAGGCTGGGCGAGGTGTGACCGCTGCCGGACCAGAGACCGGCGCTCTAAGGCCGGGTGCGGGTTGGTGAGGGAGCGCAGCCGAGGAGGATCTGTGAGGAGCACAGCTAAGGACGATCTGTGAGGGAGCATAGCCGAGGATGGATATGTGAGGAGACCAAACTGAGGAGGCTTTGTGAGAGAGCGCAGACGAGGAGCCTCTGTAAGGGAGCGCAGCCGAGGAGCCTCTATGATAAGTGCAGCCGAGGAGGACACCATGAGCCGCACAAGCGAGGAGGGCTTGTGATGAATCAGCCGTCTTCCCTGTGAGCCGCCTGTGAGCTGAGCAGTCGGGATAAGAGGAGATACCTCCTGAGAGAAGAGGCAGCCGATGGCGTCTGCGGTCTGAGCTTCAAGGCGGTGCCGTGATTCAGCTGGGTCTTCAGATAACGCGCACATTCAGGTCACCTACTGACCTTTCCTCACCTCTTGAAGTTAAGCCTGTCATAATATGTCATACCCGATAACAAAACAACAGTCTCACAGGTGCCGTGTGACAATTGTTAAATTTCAGGGACGGTCTGTTATATTGGGGCTATATTACTACACTGGTCTACTCTATATCTGTCTTATTATTCCACCATATGTGTATTTACTACCACGTTTACTATGTCTATATATCTACTTTTACTATATCTACTATATTGGCCGATATATCCCATTCAAAATATATAGTGGGCAAGATATATTATATATATATATATATGTATGATATATATATATATACATATATATATATATATATATATATATATATATATATATATGTATTGGACGATTGATTATCAACATATTTATAATGCAACAAAATAAGCAATTTGCAGCATAAGAAACAGAACAAGAAGATAGCATCTTCCATTTTGTAAGCTTACTGTAGCATCAGCACAAATACAGCGGGACTTCAAAGACCCAATGCTGCTACTGCAATCAGCACAAAACCTATTTACACGGGCCGACTGAGTCGCCAAGTCTCCGGAAAAGCATATTGGTTTTGTCTTTTACATTATTTTGAACTTTTTTTTGTTTTGTTTTGTTATGGAGAGACAAAGCGCCAATCGGAGCCGAAGAGAAACATTGCGATCGATAGCTCCAATGAGAGGGACACGGTTGCTCTCGAGCCGTGGCGCCACGAATACAAAACGCGCCGTTCAAACAACTTGCCATAACTCATTAACACCACTCTAGGCTGTCACCAATGCTTTATCTGCCATTGTTAAAACAAACACACCAGAGGAGCCCCGCCGATGGGGCCTGTGGCAGCTCCAATTCTACTCATACGTGTGTCTATGGGTCCAGCTCAGTGACCGTCTGTGACGCAGCGCGGTTCTGCGGACGTGCCGCTCCATTAGTTCACCTTCGGCTGTTCCCAGCCAGCAGTGCGCAACACATGACACGTAGCTGTGGGTTTAGAGCGCGTGCCGCTCCATTATGGGAGATCTGGAGATTGGAAGACCGAAGCAGCGATCCGGCCCAGTTCTCTCCCGCTCCCAGCGCGGCGACCTCGGTAAACACCGGTCCAGCGGGGACATGTCTGACCGCGGGGCGATGTGAAGTGTTTTCCAGCTCGTTGTGATGTTTAGATACCTCTGGTGATAACAATTACCCGAACTAATTTTAGGGCAATGCAGGGACGTACGCACATAGCCCCCAGTGGCACGTGCCCCAGTTAACAAATTTATGGCATGCTTCAAAATGAATGTGACTAAACGTTGACAAAATGGAGAGGACTAAATGTAACTAAATATTGTTTTATGACTCACTTGAAATTGCGCACGCATGCGGCACGCTACACCCAGCTTTCAGAGGAAATTTCCGAGTTGATCTCATTGTGAAATCCCGCGGACACCCCTGAGACAAAACTAGAAAAATGAATGAAATGGGATCCGGTAAGTTTCAGCTTGAAAACCATCTCGACCAACGGAAATCCATTCCCTGGCTGCGTTGGATACTGCTGCAAGAATGTAATTCACAGAGGCACGACATGTTCAGAAGTCTAGAGGAAGCCATGCACCTTGGTAGGGCCCAAATGCATGGTTGTGTTTTTTCGCACGCACAGACTACATTTGCCATTGTTTTCGGTCGCAATAGCAACCGCATTCAAATCAACCCAAATTTCGTCATGCGCTCTTACATATATATTGTTCTATGTTGTTATTCACAGCAACTTCAGGTAAAAGAGTCGTGCATATCAAACCACGCATGTGACATTGGTGGCTGATCTATCACAAACACAACAGCCACACACATTGGCAGACCAGCTCCACGCGCTGGGCGAGACCTTGGCTGGTGAAAACACGGCGGCGAAACCGAGAGAACGACTCGCTAGCCCCGCGGCCAGCGACGCAGGTACCTGTGCGCGCGGTCGAGAAGCTACAGTGCACCACTCAGAAGCCGTGCCGCTGGTCGGACGTGCCAGCGCGTGCAGCCGGGAGCGTTTACGCCGCCAGTATGCGGCATCACAGCGGCACGTGCCGCGGCACGGCCCGTGCTGCGAGCTGCACGCTGTGCGGCGTTCGGCAGGAGGAGCGGCGGAACACGGCGGCCACCCGACACCGACGCTGCTGCCGGGCTGCCGGGGCACGCGCCGGTCCATGTCGATGAGCGGCACCCGCCGGGAGCGGGCTGGCACGGGTGGGGAGGTGTCGCTCCGGAGGGTGCCCTGCGGGACCGAGCCGGCCGAGCGAGACGATCACCGCCAATCCTTCCCCCTGCCCCCCCCCCCCCGGGCCGCACTCCACCGGATGGGGTCACGGCACAATCTAGCAGCGACGGCGCCGGTAGGCTGGTGGGCCGCGGGGGGAGACAGACCCCGCCCGAGCCAACGAGCAGTCCTGAGTGGCAGGTGCTCCTCATCAAATGGCAGAAGAAACCCGTCATACAGACGATGGCTGAATGCTCGCTCTCCTCACGCTTCAATAGTCCGATTTCTTTCGGACGGGGGGGGGGGAAGCCGAGTAAAGAAAAACAGTCGACCACTGAGCTTCTTGTGTAGGACACGAAAACGGGCGGACATGAGAGTCAGTGAGTCATTTTGGGCTTTACGACGCACTTACCTTCCCAAACGCGCAGTAGCTAACGCAGACGCGTTAGCCACTACACTATCGGCACCCCAGATGGACAGGGGATTAATAATTTAGATTGCAGCTATTTTTCTTAACTGACTTTTGAAATATCAGTTTTTCTACAGCACTTTAAGAGAACATGGGTATGCATGCAACCTTTTCGAGTTATGACACAGCTCCTCAATATTTAATAACAAAGCTGAATTTGTTAACTCTTACAACGTGACAAATAAACGTGGCCGTTATACTGGCATTTATACATGGCTCCAAAACCTCCTGGCACCATGAAGCACGGTGTTATTCGAAACCGACTCAATGTTAAGTGACTCAGTTCCCGACCGGTGAGATCCCAGGACCGCTAGTTAACGCCACGTCGTGACCTCCTGGCTCCGACCAGCAGTAGCGCCAGGCCCGAGACGCCCGCCACGTCAACACCGGTTGAGACGATCCCGCACCTTCGCTGTCCTCGGAGCTCTGGCGGCGGTACACATGCCGACGAGCCAGGGGGAGGGGGGGGGGGCTGGACCCGCCGGTCCGGTAGGGTGGGGCTCGACTGATCGGGCGAGGGAACACCTTGGCCGATTAATGTCAGAAAAGGCCGGCGGGAATGTAGCGCCGCTCGCCGCTCTGGGCCCGCCCGAGTTCCAGCGGGAATGTAGCGCCGTTCGTCGCTCTGGGCCCGCCCGAGTTTCATCGGGAATGTAGCGCCGCCCACCGCTCTGGGCCCGCCCGAGTTCCAGCGGGAATGTAGTGCCGCTCGCCGCTCTGGGCCCGCCCGAGTTCAAACGGGAATGTAGCGCCGCTCGTCGCTCTGGGCCTGCCCGAGTTCCTGCGGGAATGTAACACCGCTCGCCGCTCCGGGCCCGCCCGAGTTCCAGCGGGAATGAAGCGCCGTTCGCCGCTCTGGCCCCGCCCGAGTTCCAGCGGGAATGTAGCGCCGCGCGCCGCTCTGGGCCCGCCCGAGTTCCAGCGGCGATTCCTCCTCCCAAGCCGTGAGAAGCCGGGTCCGACACTTTTTGTGTGCGCCGCGGCTGGTCAGGGTCGCAGTAACGCGTGAAATTAAATGCGTCCGTCATAAATTATCTCCCGCGACTTGGTTTCGATTTTCGGTGTTGCACCATACCTATCGATTACAGCGACGAATGAAGGCGACGTCGAGTCGGAGATGATGGAGCCTGACACGACGCTTATGTACATTCTCGGGAATCAATCTGGCGGCACAGGACCGCAGTGGGCCACGGGACCACGGTTCACGGTATTATGATTTTAAGATCCAGGAGTGAGGATAGCCAAGCTTCCGTTCTCACCGTAATATTATTGAAGCTAATGGCGTAAGCAGCTGTTGTGAGCAGGCGACATGACTTTTTCCGACCATGTGTCGTGATCCAATTCTCGTGTAGTTCCTGGCGACCTGGGCTCGAGCGGATGCATCCTTCAGTTCATGCCCTCCCTGCATGATCCCATAACTCAACGGATCATCCCGCAACTAATTTGAAATGAATTCCAGTGTTTCATCCTGCCAATCGGATAATAAACAAGCAAAAAGTTCAGAGGGGAGAGGTCAGCAAGAATAAGATTTGGCGCAGGACCACCTCAAATCTACTCATCGTTTGATACCATTATCACTACAAATCTACACTACAGCGCGGTTTCATTTTCGCGCGCAGTAGGTATGAATCGCTAAGGAATTATCGATAAAATCAACCTGGCCCGGTACCCGTACCAACTGGGTCCGTTACAATTTAGGCGTCCAGTTAGGTCAGCAAGATCACATCATTGCATCGTCTTCAGGAACGGATCCGACTGGTGGGGTGCCATCAGCGCAGTGCAAACGTGACCCCATTGCTTAAATACGGCAAACACGAACTTCGGTAATCGCGGATCGCAGGGAAACGGGATCAACGCATGTTGACTCGGAACAAAATAGGAAATCATATAGCTAAAAGTACTCACCGATGCCCGCCACCACACATTCGCATTCATGCGCGAACAGCAGATCATGCGCAAACGGCAGACTCGACAGCCTCGGAACTGTTTTCAGGTCTTGGTGACCCGAGCAGACAGCGGCATGAGACTGGCTGCGACATGTAAATGCATGAACCCCGGTCTGTCAGTCACCCAGCCAGACCAGCGCAGTCAAATCCCTCGCAGCGCCAGCAGTCCAACAGCAGGCGACCCATGTCGGATTTTTTTAGCAAGTTGGGACAGTCAAATTGACGTGGATGTAAAGCTCAGCTTGCAGTAATGGATATCCACCCAAAAACATTTGCGCAGTTTGGAGTACCTAGTAGGAATAGTTTCGAAACGTTCGCCACTGCAGATTTGCTCGTTTTCTTTGAAGCAAAATGTCGCGCCGCAATTTATGGCACATCCTCAAGTGCTCGCTTTGCTAAGATCCGGCATCAATCCTTAAAAAACGCCCCAAAAAGGGATCCATATTTGAGCATGAGAGTGCGTGACTACCTGCATACATCGACCCAAACGTTTACCGCTCTGCTGGTCCGTTTTCTCCTCCGTCAGTGCTGCAATCTGAAAATTTTACCACTTCAGCGTTAATCGAGTGTGGAGGGTGAAGTATTGGGTATACTAAAATCTTGCAAGATGAGCTTGAGTTGTCAAACAGTTCTTAAGTACAAATCTTTGAATGAAGTTGTACTTATCCGTCAGCCGAAAGCTGCGCAATCCCGCGAGTAATGATCGCAAAGATATGTGGCTTCTACAGAGGTAAGTGACGGTCAGGCTGGGGTGAGTGGCCTGACCGGCACCGGTCGTGCCGCTCACGCCGAATATTTTCTGAGGCCTCGCAAAAGAAAAAATACCGGAAAATGGCATGTAACGTTTGAACAATTGCTTAGCCATGTGCTGAGTTACACAACAGCCGACGTGCATATGAGGCTAGGATATTACAGATTGTTTGAAAAGAAGTAATTAGTCTATGAGAAAATATCATCTTTGACGACATCTACTTCATGGGATTAGCCGCAACAAAACCAATGTGTAACACATTTTTCCTATAACAATATTTGTGTAGCATTTATTTTGTTAGAATATTGTTAGAGACCGGTTTTATTATACCCTGCATTGGATGCATTGTTGACAATAACCCTGAATGTAACAATAGAATAGTAATCATATAGATGCAAAATAATACGAACTCGATAACCCAATAACCCTACAGCCAGCAACATCAAAGCTAACAACGCCATTCCTGGAGCCTGGAGCTAACAACGCCATTCAAGACGGAAACGAAAACAATCTAAAAGTGGCCATCCAAAAGTCAGAAAATCACAAAATTGGTACCTTATGACACCGTCAGGTTCGTATCATTCGCCTTGAAACTGCGCCGGAAAAGAGAAAAGCGAGGAACCGACATGACTCTGCAGTGCTACGCGAAGGGGTGGCTAATCAAAGCTATAGTACCCACATCGCCCGCTAGGTGGCGTAAACGCTGCTCAGCCAACACCAGGTCTAATCACACCGGCGGTGTATTCTCGGAGGTTCGCGAAATTTTCAGCGCCACACAGACCGAACGCTGCCCAAGTGGGTCAGCTGGTGCTGGTGCTGCGCCAGCCTCTGGTCTCACCTGCCCTGGGGTGGTATGAGGCGCGCGCCTCCTCCACGGTCAGCGTCTCGCCGCTCAGCAGGGCGGCCGAGGCGCCTGGGTCGACCTCGGCCAGCGAGTCGGCCAGCCGCAGCAGCGGCTCGTGCAGCGCGAGTGACAGCAGCGCCGGCCGCAGAAGCGTGGCCACCGTCTGCGCCGTGTCCCCCACCACCTGCAGAGCGCGGACGGAGCTGTTACGCCGGGCATCGCCACACCATCACCGGGAGAGCACAGCTAGACCGTCACACCATCACACCGGGTTAGCACAGCCACACCGTCACACCATTACATCGGAATAGCACACCGTCACACAATTACACCGGGATAGCACAGCCACACCGTCACACCATCACACCGGGATAGCACAGCTACACCGTCACACCAGTACAGCACACCAACATAGCCAAATTGCGCATGGTTGACATGCATCGGGTGGTGCCGCGCAAACCAAAACAGTGGAAGCCTCTGTTGCGGGCGTGAGATACGCCATTAACGCCTCATGAAAAGGACAGTAGATTTTTGTGGCCTTTAACGCCAAATCAAAAACAATAAGACAACTCATGTTTGTGCATCTATGCATGTTAGGATTATAAGCAATATATATGCAGCACAAAAACGCTGCGTGGCAAAAGGGTTCAGTTTCAGCAATAAATGAGCAAGCCTACATGCTTTACGTGTTAAAGTTGCGTAATCCACAAAATCACAAACATTGCAAAATATGGTACCTTGTCCATAAACATTACCAAATAAAAGGATACCGTTTTCAAGACGGGCAGTGGTAGACCCCTTCTGTAACCATTTTGGTGAAGAGGATGTCGTAACTCACCATTGTGTTGCTCGACTTAAAAGCATTTGGGGATCGATTATTTCTTAGAATGAGTGTTCAACTATCAAATGAAAAGGTACCGAGTATGAGTATTGGAAGCTTATATCTTGTTTGGGAATTATACACAAAAACAAGTGTGGACTTGGTAATATTGTTAGCCAAACGGCCAGACCATTGTCATGGAAAGGTTTGGAGATGTTGAGATTGGATGTAAGCTAGATATTTGGTAACTAAATAGGCAAGATATTTGAAATCGAGAAGCAAAATACTTTTTTTGTAGAAAAATGAAGACATTGAAACATAAATGGAGTTCATTTACATCAGAATAACCATCGCTAAAGTTTGATGCCGTACATGTGTGATAAATGGTAAGCAATGCTTAGGTTTCCGAATTATGAATCACGATGTGAAATGTGACAGGCTGTGTTGTATAATCACGAGGTTGCAAATGAGCCCAACGAAGTGCGACTACAACATGAGCTGGAATGTATGAATTGAACGAACGGCGTGCGGTGCCGGTTACCTTCGGTAACGGCGTTACTGATCGTTGCAGGAGAGTACATGAACAGTACGTACGCTTATGCATGAGTTTGTGACAAGCTGTCGTGCAATTAAAGCTGAGATGTTACAGAAATGTCCTCGCCACATCGGGCAAATACAGCCACGCGTCACGCCGGGGCAGCCGTCACAGAGCCAAAGTCGTTCAGTGGGCCCTACCACGGCCTATACCCAAAGGCCGTTACAAAATGCAGCATCCTGGGCCACGCGGACGAATGAGGGGTAGAAAGGCGTGTACGAAGGTGCGCTTGAGTCGCAAACAGTGTAGTTGCGCCCCGTGAGATAAAATTTCTTATCTTGACTTAACAGCCTTCAGTATGCCAGGATGTACTGGTTAAACAACATGGCAAATACTACTCCTTAAGAACGATTATATTGGCCGCACTCAATATAGTCGTCATTCGGCATTGCCACGTCATTCAAGCAGTACATCTCGGTATATCGAAGGCCGCTAACCCAAATCACGTGAGTGCTGCCTACACATGGCCGAGTATGATCACATAATATCAACAGTAAATCGCCATTCGTGGATGGAATACGATGACTACGTACGCACTTTCTCTCAACATTAACCAACTACCTTCTGGCAGCGCGCCGTAACAATTCATCATTCCAGTGACGGAGCTTTAAAAAATGGGGCAGTGGTCATGAGGGAAAGGGGAGACAATTATTTAAAAAAACAGGCTCCGCGTTTAAATTTTCGCGAGGGCTCATTTGGGAGAGCCACATGGACACTGAGCGACGGCAGTCAACAAGGATATCAAGTTTCCCAGCGTAATGTCGGGTGCCTATTGTGATGCATAATTTGTTTTCGAGGCTCCTCGCCGATCTCCAAACGTCGGATTTAGTTTGTACATTAATACAGGCAGATCCGCTGATCGCCTGTACTAGTGCGCCAGGCGACAGCCAAAAGGTGGTAACGGTCCGCAGACGTGTCTGCCTGGTGACACTCTACAGCTGATAGCCGTGTAGACATGCCTGCTGACTGACGATCAGCGCTGAACCCAGGCTTAACCGCCGGACGGGTGATAATCAGCAGCGGCTACAGCCTAAACTTGTCTGCGGGGTGTTAATCGTCGCCGGTGGCCGTCTTAACTCGTCCGCCGGGTGACAATCGGAGCCAGCGCCAGTCTGCCGTGCAATGATGGGCGGCCGGTGACCGTCTTGACTTGTCTGCCGAGTGACAATCGGAGCCAGCGCCAGTCTGCCGTGCGACAGTGGGCGGCAGGTGGCCGTGGTCGCCCACCATGCGACACTGGACGTCCGCTGACCGTCTTAACTTGTCTGCCGGGGGACGATCGGAGCCAGCGTCAGTTTGCCTTGCAGCAGTGGACGGCCGGTGACCGCAGGCGCGGCCGCCGCGCTGCTGGTACGCGCCACCCGTCCACACCTCGTGCAGCGGGCACGGCTGATGGATGGGATCCCAGCCCGGCACCAGCCGTGGTCGGCGAGGCGTCAGGCAGCCGCCCTGCACCTGGTCTGTGGTGCAGCACCGGTCCCGTGTGGGTCCCCAGCCGCACCTGAGCCTGTGGCGGCACACCGGTCCCTCAGCAGCCTGGCAGACCGGGCGCTGGGCTTCACACTTCCGGTTCTCCATTCCGGCTCACTTGTCTAGCTTCTGCTGCTCATCGACGGGCCTCAATGCTCGTCTAAGCTGCTACGTCTTCCCAATGATGGTTTTCGTTCCAACAAACGCTATCTTCAATACGTTGTGGGATGTTGAAACCAGGGGTCGCATGCGTTTTGTGAATTGTGCGCTGGTATCAGGAAATGAACATTGCGATGTTTTTTGCGGATGATAACGTGTGTTTTACCAAGTACTGTTCAATCGGTCTGCTCCAAAAAAAACCTGTCAGATACCTAAACAAGACGTGACTCAAGAAACATAATCGATTCAACCTGATTGATAGAATACTACCGAGACGATGAGGGGCGGTCCCGATGACACGAAGTGTCTTCTCACAGTGAACGCGGGCACAGTGGCGTAGTGTGGCACATCATGACGTGGGTTAAATGTCCACGCAGACGTCAAAATTTTCCTACAAGCGTGGAGACATTTGCAACATTTGTTAAATGATGGCTGCATTGCCGCAATTTTGCATGTTGTGTACGCAGTACTAGGCACTTTACTTTAAAGCTGGGGCAAATTCATCCCATGCTTTGAACCACTTCGGCCACAGAGCCATTGTTTGCGTAATTTCTTATGCTAGGCTTTCGGCCCTCTCACCACCCGAGCATATTATCCATGAAATTCTTTCTTTTTATAAAAATGTTGAGATTGTGTGATTCGGTTACCGTCGAAGGCAGCTTTTTTAGCGTTATCGCTGTTCGTTTTGTAATGTAGCACAATCTCGTATGGCAGCGGCACCCCACATGATGAACCAGTGACGTGTAGGTCCAGCCTGAACCAGCCTATGTATGTTATAGGTGGTGTATGGTGTATGGCAGCGGCACCCCACATGATGAATCAGCGGTGTGTAGGTCCAGCTTGAACTAGCCTATGTATGTTATAGGTGGTGTATGGTGTATGGCAACGGCACCCCTCATGATGAACCAGCGATGTGTAGGTCCAGCTTGAACTAGCCTATGTATGTTATAGGTGGTGTATGGTGTATGGCAGCGGCACCCCACATGATGAATCAGCGATGTGTAGGTCCAGCCTGAACCAGCTTGTGTGTGTTATAGGTGGTGTATGGCGTATGGCAGCCGCCCCCCCCCCCCCCCCCCCCCCACATGATGCGATGTGTAGGTCCAGCCTGAACCAGCTTGTGTATGTTATAGGTGGTGTATGGCGTATGGCAGCCGCCCCCCGCCCCCCCACATGATGCGTTGTGTAGGTCCAGCCTGAACCAGCTTGTGTATGTTATAGGTGGTGTACGGCGTATGCCCGCATCGTAAGCGTGCCCTGGTGCAAAAACAAGCAATTTTGAGTATTTTTATTTACCCAGTGTTGGCAGAGCCTGAACAATTATTCATGCTTAGCAGAACAGATTTCTTATGCTCACTATTTCTGACTTAGTGATGGTTCAAAAGACACGAATACTTGAAGGCAGAGGTCACGTCAAAGGTATGAGTTGCGCGTTTGGTGTTCAAAAAGTTTTCACACTTTGGTTCCCATACCAAGTTGAGCCACATGTGCGTAATCCAGTTAGGACTGGTGGCTTGGGACTGGTCCTAGAAATGTGTTAATGATTGTTGATCAAACCATTTCTGGTAACATGGAGCACCGCTGAGATGCCGAGGCTTCGGCTGGAGGTCACGACATTAGTACTTCGGAAAACCCCTACCGACAGGAGAGCTGCGACATCAGTTCCACGTGACATTACTTCTACTACAAAAGCTTCTGCTAAAAACATTTTTGACAGGCTTTACCTAAATCGGACA
Source organism: Pollicipes pollicipes (assembly GCF_011947565.3). Classification (NCBI taxonomy): domain Eukaryota; kingdom Metazoa; phylum Arthropoda; class Thecostraca; order Pollicipedomorpha; family Pollicipedidae; genus Pollicipes; species Pollicipes pollicipes. The sequence continues at coordinate 59,241,029 of NW_023596576.1, read as the reverse complement.
TTACTTTTTTGCAGATACACACAATATGAATGACGCGCGAGAAAAAGTATGGCTTGAAAAACATACATCAGCTATTACTTCTTCCACGTAAAAACTTGTCCAGTCTTAACTGATACGCACCATGGTTTCTTCTGTCAAACTCATACACGACATAAATGCTACACGACAAAACTTATTCTGCAAAACATGTACCCGTCGGCATTACTACGGCAAATATGCATACACTCTTTACATATTGTTTCTACTGCAGGGAGTTACATAAGGCAGTTGTGCTATATGACAAAATTTATGCCTTAAAAGGTTTTAACCGCTGTCATATCTACTGCGAAAGCATATATAGGTTTTTCTCAAAAGCGATATTAGTTGTACTGCCAATAGTTGCCCGTAACATCAGAAAAAAATGGGAGGGAGCGAACACACGCCAGCACTTGACGAACAAAATCGGACTGGAGGTGCTCACTCCAAAGTGTTGATGCATTGACGCTGCTGCAGGTATTGCGATCGACAGACGGACGACGGCAATAGTTCTACGCAATAATTCTTCCACTGAATAAGTCTACTGCAGTGTCGTAGTCTCTAAATAGGTTTTGGGGGCTATTTTACGGCGAATTTGTTCGTTTAGGGAAAAGCGAACAAATTTCACCTAAAGTATATAAAACGCGGGAACTGTCCCGAGTGTGACACACCATACTGTCACAGATGAGGGGTGGATGGGGTGGATTCGAATAAATATGAAATTACACCCCTAGTCTGGTATCAATGGAAACGGGAAACGCTATGTTCCTACGTCTGTAACGTATTTGAGGCTTTGGTATCACACGACAAAACTACCAGTTCAAAAATGTATAAACGTCATTGAGGCTCTGCTACGAAAACCAATAGTTACTCAAACGCCGGGCACAACAGATCGACAGAATAGCACAACGTAATGAATAAATAATGTTCCTACCGGCACGACCAACTTTGATTGCAGAGCCTACTTCCCAGTTCGGATTCCTTTTTAAACTATGAGTTTTTCCTACACCCCTGTTAAGTGACCACGTCTCTTTCACTTCATGGCTAACTATTGATAGTAGAAGTAACATCGCGTATGCGCAAAGGCTGCATGAATTTTAGCAGCAGAAATAAAGGCAGGCATACATTTTGAGGCAACAGTTTTGTGGTGTATCACTAATGTCGCGGATAAGTCTTTGCAGTAGAAGTAATGTCAGGTATACGTAATAACTGCATATGTTTGTGTGGCAAAAGCGGTGATGTGTTTATTGCAGTGGAAGTAATCTCGCGTATAAGTAATGACTGTATAAGTTTCTGCAGCATGTGTATTGTCGGGTATAAGATGTTGAAACATAAGTTTTGTCGCATAGGACTGACGTCGCGTTTAAAGGTGCGTTATAAAATTAATGAGGGTCATACGTTTTTGTTTTTTTAGTCGTCGCGTAGTGCTAACATCGTGCATAAGTATTGGCAGCGGACGCAATGTCGCAACATTATTGCCGGTAGGAGTTTCTGCCGTCTAGCACTAATGCAGTGAGGCCCTAGGTCGGCGCCTCGCTCCATACACGAGCCACCGCTCCGGTCCGGACTCGCGCCTGGCTGGCTCAGGGCGTCTCTGGCTCCCATCAGGCCGGTAATTTATCAAATCTGGCGCGCCTTCACGGCGAGAGGAGTTTTTAATTTCGTCAGCGCGGTATTATATTGCCGAACAAACGTGCGCGTCACTATGACCCACTGGAGGGTGACAGCATCGACTAAGGAGGCTGATCACGGTCGGTACAACTAACGGGAAACTGGACGGTGACGGATCTCCCCTCTTCCTCTTCCTCACCTCTCTCTCTCGCTCTCTCTCTCCCTCTCCCCTCTTCTCTCTCTCTCTATCTCTCTCTCTCTCTCTCTTATCTCTCTCTCCTCTCTACTCTCTGCTTCTCCTCTCTCTCTCTTCTCTCTCTCTCTCTCTCTCTCTCTCTCTCTCTCTCTCTCTCTCTCTCTCTATCTCTCTCTCCTCTATCTCTGTCCGTCTGTCTGTCCGTCCGTCCGTCCGTCCGTCCGTCGTCTTTCCGTCCGTCCGTCCGTCCGTCCGTCGGTCCGTCCGTTCCGTCCGTCCGTCCCGTCGTCCGTCCGTCCGTTCGTCCGTCCGTCAGTTCCGTCCGTCCGTCCGTCCGTCCGTTCCGTCGTCAGTCCGTCCGTCTTCCGTCCGTCCGTCCTTCCTGTTCTGTCGTCGTCTGTTCTGTCTGTTCTGTCTGTTCTGTTCTGTCTTGTCTGTCTGTCCGTCCGTCCGGTCTGTCTGTCTGTTCTGTCTGTCTGTCTGTCTGTCTGTCGTCGTCTCTTTCTCATCCTTTCCTAACCCAAGGTGAAATGAAGTGGTCGTAATCCTAATCGAAATGGTTTAATTGCCTAAGAAACTATTTCAAAGTTGCATGACTTTGTCTAACACTGTTGTCGCACCATATTGAACGACCCCCTATGAAATATTTTCGCTGACAGCCATGGCTTCACTTTGACCTAACCTAGGCCAGAGTCCTTACAAGCCGCATAATTTATATAGTAACAATTGGCTTTTCGATTGCATGCATGCATGCAAAGTTTGGCTCTGCTACGCCGTGTAGTAAAAAAATGTTCTGGAAAAACTTCACGGACACAGACTCCCAGCGCATGTTAAAAATACCAATGACAGATTAACACCGAGAGTGAAAAAGGTTCGGAAAGGGAGTACGTTAAAAGCAGCAGCGGCTCACGTGGTTAAACAAAACTGCCTAGCGCTGCTCCACGGAGAAACACGCCTCCTCGCTGCCGCGATTTCGGGCGAGACGGGGACCTCTGCTCGCGTGACCAGACCTACGCCTCGCTCGGGCGTCTCCTTGGCCACACGGCCCGTCCCGACGCTCGCCGGCGGGACCGGAGCTCCGGTCAGGCCGTCGGGCCGCGCCATACAGCCCCGCCGGCCGGAACCAGACGCCAGTTCGCACATGTAAGCCGGCCGCTGCAGACGCCGCTCACCCGCACTTTCACGGCTTAAGCACATGCAGAACTGAGACTTCAGATTAGAGAGCGCCATCAGGCGGCGACGCTCCGCGCCCCGCCGCTCTCCGAACGCGTTGCACGAGAGAGTCAGCCGGCGGCGCCGCCCTCCGTCCGCGGGTTGTGCACAACGATGGCCGTCAGCGGGGCGCTCCAGCCCCGCCAGATACCGACAGGCCGGCGTACCCGCCCCCGCTGCGGTCGGCCGCCCTGCGGCACCCCACCTCGCTGCCACCCACCGCTGCAACCTCCCCCGGCCAGCTTTCACGCGCAGTCTGCTGACGACCCACTTGGTGTCTGGCGTGGTCGTGCGCGAGCCGGCGGTTCGCGGACCCGGCTGGCGTGCGCCGCCTGGACGTGCCTGCCATGTAAACAGCGCGCGCGCGGCGGGTGGCGTCGCGACGGAGGCCGCGGGTGGCGCTGGCCCAGTGAGCCAGCGCGAGGCTCCGGGGCCGCCGTCTGCGTCGAGGCGGGTCACGTGTCGAGGCAGCACACCCATTCACACGAGCGAGCTCGAGCCGAGCGCTGCCCGAGCGAGGCGCTGGTCCATTCACGCCAGGCGAAACCCCCGTCGCGCCCAAATTCGCAGCAGTATGAAGGCTTGCTCAGATGATGGTGAGGAGGAGGATGGGTGCAGGTTGCGCCGCGCGGCAATGGGTCAGTGCGGGCGAAAAGCACTAGTGGTGCGTGCCGGTGAGGTGTACCGTTGTAAAGACCAGGTGCATGAGTCGGCCATCATTTTCCGGAATCATGTTAATCGGACAGCGTTTTGTGGTGGCTGGAGCAAAAATGATCAAAAGAGTGCGGGCCGTTCCAGAGCCGGAGGGCTGGTGGCGGCTCACGGAGCGGGGTCAGCGGGACCCGGGACCGGCGCCGTGGCCGGAGGGTCGGGCTTTTTATTATGTTGGACTAGGTGGAAGTTCCTGGGAACTTCGGCTACTGCAAAGCTTTGACTTGCGAGCTTTAAGAGAAGGATGCGCCGAGCAAATAGTGGTGGATTCTGCAACTGCACGCCAGCGATCGGAACCGCACGGGGCGGACACGGGGCGTGCCACCGTAAAATAACATCCGGTTCACAACCGACCGATTGATGGTCATTCTGCTGTAATGCCGTTGTGTCGCTGTTGTTTTCGGCTCCCTGAATTATGCTTCCCACTGAACGGCCCCACCGCTGTTTGACGTGCCGGTCTGCGGTATTTTTGAGCAGGTTCGTGGTCTGGTTTGTGAACGCTGCACTCCGCTGTGCGCCGCCGCAGCGGAGGCGTGGGAAACCGCGTGTCTGTAACAGTGCGTGTGGGCGGGGAACTAGCGGCGGCAAAAAACATCACCAATAAACCGTGAAGACCATAAACTACGCTTGACAACTACCACTTGTATAAGTGATGTCGACGCATCAATGTCAGTTTTATGTTCTCCTTTTGAATGTGATTGACCGGTCTTGCTACGGCCCGTATCCCAAAGATCTTCGTTAACACATCAATCTAGCAAATGTACTGCAACCCTTTTGATCGAAAGCCGAGATAAAACCGTGGAACCGGCTTATACCCGCCTGATGTAATTAAGCAAACGCGACACGACACACAGAAGAACTGCAATTGCCTGCATTCAAGCAGCGCTAATTCGTCAGCGCTCAAGTGGGCCTTCAGTGCTGCTGTTCAAGTTTTTGGTCCACAAATAGGGTACCAAAATACCGGCACCAAGTTTTTGATCACATGTCTCATCTCTATCATAAGTGCTTAAGTCAGAGGACCGATTTAAGAGCATAACCTTGCGTGTCGTTTACCTAATAACAACCAATGAGTTAGATGTTTTCGCTCACAGGCCTTACTGGCTGCCAATGTGCTACATTTACCAATCATGGGTAAATGTTCTGACATCCAGTATCACCCGATGCAAAACCGCTCCAGCCAGATCCAGCCGAGCATCGTCCACTGAGTTCCCACTCAGGTACAGCCTGGTACCGCAATGTGCCGGGGCGCTCCGTTCCAGCGGCACTGACGCCTCACCTTGGGTGTTCATCACCGCTCTCTGGCTGCACTGCTCCGGCGTCGGCCCGCCCCGTTCAGCCCACACATACCGACCCACCTTGTCGCGCGCTGCCAGCAACGGTTATCTCGCCGGCGCCAGCGCCTTCGCCTCGTCCTAAATCAAATACACCGTTCCCTGCCGGCCGCACGCCGAGAGCCGCGGCGCCCATTAATCGTGCTGTCCCATTATCGAAGCGCGCGCAGACTGCGCCAGCTGTCCCAGCCGCGTCACGATCGTCCAGACTGCGCCAGATTCGCGCCAGGCACGGCATTCCCCGCTGCCTGCACTGTCACCAAGGCAACTCGGAGGCAGTAACAGCACCGTCACTACAACGCCCGTCTGTTCTTTGGCCGTATCATTTGACCCAGGAAGCCACGGTCACGGGTAGACCGGCCCGAGGAGCCACAGTCACGAGCAGACCGGCCCGAGGAGGCCCACGGTCACGAGCAGACCGGCCCGAGGAGGCCCACGGTCACGGGCAGACCGGCCCGAGGAGGCCCACAGTCACGGGCAGACCGGCCCGAGGAGGCCCACAGTCACGGGCAGACCGGCCCGAGGAGGCCCACAGTCACGGGCAGACCGGCCCGAGGAGGCCCACGGTCACGGGCAGACCGGCCCGAGGAGGCCCACAGTCACGGGCAGACCGGCCCGAGGAGGTCCACACAGTCACGGGCAGACCGGCCCGAGGAGGCCCACAGTCACGGGCCAGACCGGCCCGAGGAGGCCCACCAGTCACGGGCAGACCGGCCCGAGGAGGCCCACAGTCACGGGCAGACCGGCCCGAGGAGGCCCACGGTCACGGGCAGACCGGCCCGAGGAGGCCCACAGTCACGGGCAGACCGGCCCGAGGAGGTCCACAGTCACGGGCAGACCGGCCCGAGGAGGCCCACAGTCACGGGCAGACCGGCCCGAGGAGGCCCACGGTCACGGGCAGACCGGCCCGAGGAGGCCCACAGTCACGGGCAGACCGGCCCGAGGAGGCCCACAGTCACGGGCAGACCGGCCCGAGGAGGCCCACAGTCACGGGCAGACCGGCCCGAGGAGGCCCACGGTCACGGGCAGACCGGCCCGAGGAGGCCCACAGTCACGGGCAGACCGGCCCGAGGAGGCCCACAGTCACGGGCAGACCGGCCCGAGGAGGCCCACAGTCACGGGCAGACCGGCCCGAGGAGGCCCACAGTCACGGGCAGACCGGCCCGAGGAGGCCCCACGGTCACGGGCAGACCGGCCCGAGGAGGCCCACAGTCACGGGCAGACCGGCCCGAGGAGGCCCACGGTCACGGGCAGACCGGCCCGAGGAGGCCCACAGTCACGGGTAGACCGGCCCGAGGAGGCCCACAGTCACGGGCAGACCGGCCCGAGGAGGCCCACAGTCACGGGCAGACCGGCCCGAGGAGGCCCACGGTCACGGGCAGACCGGCCCGAGGAGGCCCACAGTCACGGGCAGACCGGCCCGAGGAGGCCCACAGTCACGGGCAGACCGGCCCGAGGAGGCCCACAGTCACGGGCAGACCGGCCCGAGGAGGCCCACGGTCACGGGTAGACCGGCCCGAGGAGGCCCACGGTCACGGGCAGACCGGCCCGAGGAGGCCCACAGTCACGGGCAGACCGGCCCGAGGAGGCCCATGGTCACTGACTGACCAGCCTAAAGACGTTAACCGAGAAACTAACCTATCACCAGTGAGGTGTTACAGAGAGCATCTCCCTCCGGCAGTTGCCATGCGAGCTGAGCGCGCGGCAAAGCATAGCAGGAACAATTAAACTCCTTCCAAGTCGGGAGGGTGATAGCCAATTTGTGTAAATTCTTTCCAAAGAACGCCCAAGGCTTAACTCTTAAATTTTCATGAAGTTAATGCCTCAACCATTGCCCTCCCGGTTTCCGCGCTGCTGGTTGAGTCTTATCCACGGGCTCAGAAATGGGCTCCATGCTCCTTTGCAGAACTCCAAACGTTGCTGGCTCAGCTCTCATATGTTTGAATGCATAGAACGCAGCCGAACGGTCAGGGGTGTAATTTGCTTTTCAGTTTGGGGGTGGAGCAAGGCCAATTATTGTGCATTTGGGGCAGGTTTAGTCATTTCGGTCTGGTCAGCCTCAAATCATTTTTTAAACTACATCGTTGCATATGATGTCCGTCTCTGATGCCCAGCACGCAATCCATGACTGGCAGGCTAATATCGCCTACAACTGCTTCCTCGTGTCACGCACGCTGTTCGTATGGAACCACCTTACGAACCCAACCAAATATCCAACAAACTTTCCATGCGTCAGTCGTATACGATGCTGGCAGCCCAATATAGCATACGCTGGCTCCTCGTGTCATGCACGCTTTCGGTATTGAACCACCTTACGAACCCAACAAACTCTCCATGCGCCGAGGGCGACTCGATTCGTTCCGACGGTTCGGCGCGAGCTCGCCTGACCGCGCAGGCGCAGTAGCTGCCAGCCCGCGAGACCGCTTCCTGCCCCGCCCGACCCGGAACTTCCTCGGAGGTCGCCGGTGCAGTTTACAGTGCGAGGCTGTGGTGGCGGTGTCTGGGCGACGGTGTGGATTAAGGACCCGTTTCCGGGGCGTTACGGCCGCGTTACGAAGATCGACGGTTGCTATGTGGAGCAATCTTTACACCCGCAGACGGACGGCAAATGTGGTGCAGTCGCTCCAAACCGACCCAATAGGGTCCGCGGGTTAAAATGCGCAGGTTCACGGCTCGTGTGAGGCCCCCACAATCACTGTCACGATCCGCTGTCCCGCTGGCGGTTGTGGCGAATCACTGGAGTTATATTTATAATGTTGGAAAGGTACATTCATGAAATAAAATACAGTTACCGATATCCGTGGACTCCGAGCAACATTTCGGAAGGATAAAAGTGAGACAGAAGCTGGTTTATTAACGAAAAGTTAACGTAGATTTTCAGATATATCTGCTTTCACTACATATCCTGCCAAGTGACTTTCTGAAGCCAATTTTCCGAAACCACTCGCAAAATAAGAGGCATGTACGTAGTCGTGTACAAAGCAACACGGAAGCATCTCAAGTGCGGCGTGATAGCAATTCCAATTTTAAGCTAGCATTATCGCATTTCGTCCTTCGGCCTGCCACTGACATCGACGTGTCCTATTGACTCGAGAGGTGTTGGGCGATATTCGAAGGGGACCTACGACTTTTCATCAGGCGCGGTGGGAGACACAAGACCGCCACCTGATGGCGAGTCCACCGCCCACGCCGCAGTCTCGCAGTGGCACGCGGCAGCAGGTCCTGCACCCCAGCAATAACAGGCAAATTCACCGCCGACACCGCAGCCTCGCAGTGGCACGCGGCAGCAGGTCCTGCACCACAGCAATAACAGGCGAGTTCACCGTCGACGCTGCAGCCTCGCAGTGGCACGCAGCAGCAAGTCCTGCACCCCAGCAACAACAGGCGAGCCCACCGCCGACGCTGCAGCCTCGCAGTGGCACGCGGCAGCAGGTCCTGCACCCCAGCAGTGACAGGCGAAGCACCTGACACGCTCCTATCATAGGCAAACGACGACTTCCCAGGTCCGTCGTTGGCAAACCTCAGACGACGCTTGTCATGGGGGGGGGGGACAAGCCCCACAAACGGGGAGTCCGCCGCAGCCGTGCCCCGCGCCTGTCCAGACCGAGCGGCTGACTGCCGCGGCCCACCAGCCGCTGCCGCCGGCTGCATCACCACGACCACCACCAACAGCGACGCTAGAGTCGGCTTGGCCGAGCCGGTGGCAGATCAGGCCGCCGTTTGAGCCATTTATCGCTAGGTGACCTACTGCGGCTAGCAACCTTTCACAGCATGGCTCGGCGTGGACTGTAGATGACACTTTCACTTCTTATGGCCATTGCTCGGTAAATGCCGCCTGGCACCCTGTTTCTGAGACGTTACTGAGCGACCGAAGATATTTTCTTGAATGGTTTGACCTGGGTTGGACGGCTACTGTATGTACCTTGCTTGTTGCTCGAATTCCTTCCCCTGGGGACTTGTACTTACATCTGGAAGTTCTCACAAGCAAAAATAAAAGTACACAAAAGATAACAACAACACTTATAAAAACATTCATAAACCTCTGCGGACATAAACCCGTTGATGCGCCTGTCCATCCGTTCGGCACGCATGTACAGGTGTTCATTACTCATGCTATCCGATTCGCGGTCGACTTTGAGCGACTGGTGCGGTCAGCAATTCTGGAATACGTGCCAACGTCAGCGACAAATAGCGGCAGGTTATTCCGCTGGAAGTAGATCAAGCACACAGGGCGGGACCTTGGATGACGTGCTTGTTTCCTCCGCAAATTCCGTTTAGTTCCGACAGTTCGACCCGAACGCAAACAGACTTCCGTACTCCTGCCCTTGGCGTCCATGTTTTCCCATGTGCTTGCATGCGACGTTTGCTCGGGCTCAAAAGTTATTGCAACTGTGCATACCGGTGCCGGTTTCTTGCCGCCAGACATCTACGGGTCTCGGGAATGCAAAAATGGTTACATGAACGATCGAAAAAGAACGCTTGACCCAAAATTCGGAGTTCCGCTTGACATGCCGTCTTCGTTTGGTCACCAAGTGTTGAGACACTCTTTAATGGTTGACGTATCCACTCACTAGATTTCTTTAGTACGAATACATAAGAATGAGAGCGTAACGGGCCCGGAAATCTTGCTTCCATTTCTGAACTACAATCTCAAGCAGACGACTATGGCAATGGCAGTGAAACGCAGATGCATGGCGAAGGTAACCTTGCTGGCTGGCATCATTTATAGCCGGCAGTCACATCTCGCTCGTCGGTAAGCCTCGATGGCACGGGCGCTGACATGGCATCGCTGGATAACTACAGTATATATGCCAAAGAAGGGCTCAGTGCCTCGATTGCCATTGCAAATGTTACACACCCAAGCGAGAAACGTACTACAAACGACAAATCTACTGATAATGATTTGGGGTTTTGGGGCGCATCGGCTGCTTTAGGTCATGCAGCGCCCATAACTATCCTCTTACGCAGAGTCGCAAATCAAACAAGTGTATCAATCAGGTCATCCAATTTATGCCTTGATGATCGGACCTCGTATTATGATGAAAAGATTACTGGGATATCTACAGCGCGAAGGAACGGGAACACCACCAAACTCGACAGCATGCGAACAATCCCTAAGTGACATAGCGTGCAACCCTGTGCGTTATGTCCGAAAAATGTACTCTCGTTGCAGTAAGGTAACGGCAAGCAACGAGTACGTGATGCTCGGTCAGCGGGTCAGAGCATCGACTGCAGCGTGGTCTGGCGCCAGCCAAGAACAGGTGACGGTGCGTGGCATATGTGTGACCCATGCGTAACCGGCACAGGACAACTTCCTCCCTCCTAATGTTGCGAAAACTCGACTACCATAGCCCAATACGAGGCTTCACTGACTTCAGCTTGTTGGCGCTCAGCGAGTCCCAGTGGAACTGTCATCGCTTCTGCATAGACAACGACACTGCGGGGTTCATGTCTTGAGCTGGCAGTGGTGTTATAGGAATGCGTGTCCCTGTCGTAGCGAGCTTTGCTGCCGCGTCAGCGAGATAATTTCCGCAGATGCCCACATGACCTGGGATCCGACACAGCTCGACCGTTTTTTCTGCTCGATCCAGTGAGCTAAGACGCAATTGAATGCCCTGGACCAGTGAATTCGATGAGAAGCCACAGGCCAGGAGGCTGCCCAAGGGGTCGGAAAAAATTAAATGCAAATTGCCATCGTCTTCTTCAATAAAGCAGAGAGCTTTGCTGATGGCCATTAACTCAGAAATTAACACAGACGCGTGCGCAGGCAGTGTGAATAACCGTGTTATGGATACACACACAAAAGCGCATCCTACACCTGCATCCGTCTTTGAACCATCTGTGTAAGTCATCACACCGACGACAAATTTACTGTTTAGCATGACAACATTTAGCTGTCGGGGACGGCAGGCTGTATGGCACGCTATTTCGTGGTCACCAAATCCGACCAGCCGTCCAGCCGGTGTGCCGCCGGTCGCCGCCGCCCAGCAGCGCCGAGCCGGGGCGCGCGCGGACCCACGTACCGTGCGGCGGGCTCCTCCAGGCAGCAGGAGGGTGACGCGCAGGGGGCGGCCGCGCTGCGGCAGCATCTCGCGGGACCAGCTGAGTTGCCGGCTGACCAGCAGCGACGACGAGCGCGCTACCATCGACAGGCGTCGCGAGAGACGTCGGCCCAGCGTGGGCGGCCGGCGCGGCGCGGCGCCCCGCCCCGCCATGGCCTCAGCCGTCCACCGGGGCCGACACACCGCCGCCGCGCCGCAGCACCGGCCGGCACGTGCACTGGGGGCGTCGGCGCCGCGTACCTCGGGAGGAGTGCGTCCCCGGCGCGTCCGCCAGCAACACTGACTGATTCGGGCTGCAGCCGGCGCCGGGCGGCGTCAGCTGGCCCGGCGTGACGTCACGGTCAGCAGGCAGACGTCGCGGCGCCGCGGCCGAGACCGGCTCCAGCGCCAGAGCGCGTGGCGGTCACCAGCGCAAGTTACTAAGTTTTTCTAACGCGGACCCCTCCAACGGCAATTCAACACAAAAGAGATTGGCATGTGCTGTTCATCTGGACCTGATCTTGGCAGTGCAGGCTAACAGTGCCAAGTGGCGATGGCCAGATGTTACAAGTGTTACAAGCGTACCAGGTCCAGCTGGGATCAATTTGCGATACGAAACATTCAGCAGGATATCGTTTATTGTTCACACTATCTCTACCTCGTAAGATCAGATATTCTAAGCTCCAAACACCAGCATCGTCTAACAACACAGACAGATCAAAACAAAATAAGTTACAAAATAAAGTTATCGTTAAAAAGCGACCAACAGTGGAAGATGCTATCAGCCAACATGGCCGTCATCGCCTACGCAAGAGCGGATTGTACATCATTTACGGAAATAAAGCGCACACACACCAAAGTCATCTCTACACCATTCGCACAAACCTTGGTACCAGTTTGGCTCCTACCTGTAGGCTGTTCGCATTGGCTACACTGATAATGACGTCACAACGCGGCCTGTCCTTTCTACATGCGTCGCCTCACCGACCACCGACCGAACAAAACGAGCTTGGCCCCCAACCGCCGGCTACATGCGCCACACCGCTGCGTAGGCGCCCCGGTTCTGGCCGGGCCCAGGTGCATTGGTTATCGACAGCGCCGGTATCGATATCGAGCCCGCCCGACTTCGACCGACGCCCCAAAGATCCGGAAGCAGGCTGCCAGAGCACTCGGCTCTCGACGGACATGCACGGGCTTCGCTGGCGTGGCCGGCTCGTGACACACGTGACACACGTGGTGCTGGCGGCCGATACGTGCCGTCCTTCACCAGGAGTGGGCACACGCAACACCGCTTCAGCGCGGAGCAGACCGCGCGCCGCCGCGCAGTTTCATATTCGTTGGGGTAAGACCCGCCGCCAGCAGCAGTTTTAGTTTCGGATACAAGTGGGGTCAAACTCTGAGGAGGTAGCAAAATTGACGGGGGAGTAACACTGCATAATTTATCCTACCTCCTGACCGTGCAGAACTCCGGCCCCGCTCCTCAGGCGTCCGGAACAAGCCCCTACCAGAGATGAATATACGCAGGCGCTTATTGAACTGAGTGCGTACACGTCACACCGACTTAAGTTCTGAATGACAGAAGCACCATCAAACCATCTTAATCACGACCATATGAAAATCGCGTTCGACAAGGTACTTAGGTGCCTTCTTTGAACCATGTCACTACTACTGGCGAGAAGTTTCAGGATGTGCAATTGGAAACAAAACTTCGTAACAAAAGCACGAGTAGGTGCAGGATCACCAGTTTAGCTCTGAGGTCTGATATCCGTGAATGCTCATGCTGCGCATGCCTGACACAACCAAACTCTGGAAGACGGGTGTGCCGCTGGTGTCGACATTACGCCCACCATACCGCCATGAGGGAAGCTCGCGATCAGGCGACACTATTTGGAATGAGAAGTTTTTTAAGCGGCGTTGGGACTGCGGGAATCGGATCAGAACAAGCTCCGCTTAATTCAGAGTCAGTCCAAGCACCACGCACTTCCGAAACTCGGGGCAAGTGAATGTCCCCTTAATCTACAATCTCTGCCTTTCATCTGCGCAGGTTTCAGAACCGTGCCACTAATGCTGTTCAATGCCAGCTACTCACAAAACGCACAAACAACAGCCTCCGGACATCAAGTCGACTAAGTGTCTTCCGAAGGAATTGCATGTACTATGCCGGGGTTGTGCTTGTTGAAGCCTTCCTCGGCAAAAAGCATGTAAAAAACAGTCAGCTACCAGACACAGTATGACAGCGCAGGTGAGTACAAGGTGGTGGAAAACCAACAAGAGGACTAACGACCGCGACGTTGAGCCCGTCCCGGCGCGGCTCCAGACGCCTGGCCGACGAGTATCGCGGCAGGCGCCGCCGGTCGCCCGCAGGCCCGGCCTCACCTCCTACATGGAGGTGAGCAGCTCCTTCAGCTCGGGCGGCTTCTTCTCGTGCACGCGGCTGTGCTTCTTGAGAATGGACGGCTGCGTGAAGCGCTTGCCGCACAGGTCGCATCCGAACGGCCGCTCGCCCGAGTGGACGAGCAGGTGGCGCCGCAGGTTGAAGCCGTTGGGGAAGTCGCGGCCGCACACCGAGCAGCGGAACTCCTGCTTCACCGGGTGCGGGTGCAGCTGGCGACAGTGGCGCCGCAGCTCGGTGGCCGTGGTAAACACCAGCTCGCAGTGGCGACACGGGTTGTCGCCGCCGTCGCTGTGGTACTGCTGGCGGTGCTCCGAGAACAGCGTGAAGCAGGGGAATGTCAGGCCGCACGGCGCGCACGCCAGCGGCGCCGTCTGCGGGCCCGACCGCATGTGCGTCTTCAGATGGTCCTTGAGCCGGAAGGCGCGCGTGCAGAACTCGCAGCTGAACGGCTTGACGCCGGCGTGCACGGTGCTGTGCCGCTTCAGGTTGTACTTGTTGCGGAAGCGCTTGCTGCAGGCCGGGCAGACGAGGTCGCTCTCATCGGCGGGCGAGGCGTCGTGGCTGGCTGGCGGCTCGCACAGCAGCTCCACCTCACACTCTAGCCGCTCCTCGGCCGGCTCGTCGGGCCCGCCGGCGCCCTCCTCGTGCGGCTCGCGCTTGACGTGCGCGTGCCGCTCCAGCGGCGACTGCAGCGGTGCCGGCATCGGCTGCCGGCGGAGGCGCGGCGCGGCGTCACGATCACGCAGCGGCAGGCCGCTCACACCGGTCACGTCACGCCATTGGGAGGCACCACCAGTGAGCTGACGGGAACACCCCACCAGCAGAGACCCACTCCATGGGAGGGTGCCACCAGTGAGCTGACAGGAACACCCCACCAGCAGAGACCCACTCCATGGGAGGGTGCCACCAGTGAGCTGACAGGAACACCCCCACCAGCAGAGACCCACTCCATGGGAGGGTGCCACCAGTGAGCTGACAGGAACACCCCACCAGCAGAGACCCACTCCATGGGAGGGTGCCACCAGTGAGCTGACAGGAACACCCACACCAGCAGAGACCCACTCCATGGGAGGGTGCCACCAGTGAGCTGACAGGAACACAAACACCAGTCGAGATCTACTAAATGGGAGAGTACCACCAGTGAGCTGACAGGAACACCCATATGGGTCACGCCCCACTCAACGGGAAGGTTCTGTCAGTCAGCTGACAGGAGCGATGACAATGGTACCGTTCCACTCGCACGGAGCAGGGGTACAGTCATCCCATTGACAGAATCACTCACAAAGCTCCAAACCTCTCACTGGTCAGACATCAACCAGAACGGGGTCATCACAACACCAACAAAGGATGGGAGCCGTGCCCCTGAGACCATATGTTGAGGGGGAGGGAGCGGGGAGGGGAGCCTGCGAAACTCCTCGCTGTTGTGTAGTGACCCAGCTCGCTGCACAACAGTCAGCACCACAGGCACTCCTGTTGTCTTTGCTGCGTTGCAAAACGAGGCTTTTGTGTGTCCCGAGAGCGTATCAATCCATCGTACTAGGTACATTGGGACGACATAGCTCCAAGCAAATTTTCCGCACTAGTATAGTTAAACCTGTCTTCACATGGAACTTACAGAGCTTCACCCACTGGCAACATACTGGCCTTGGAGCTCTGGCTATACGTGACAACTCATGCGTTGTCTCTGCCGTGGTAAACCCATGTAGGCTTATTTTGTGACCCACGAGGACATTGGCAAGGGGGGGGGGGCAGGGTAACCGCAAACGGATAGCCCTTGCGAACTATCAGTCGGCCGAAAGGAGGTATCACCGGTCTCTGTGATGCGCCGACAGGGTACCAGCAAAAAGTGAGCGGCACCCAACTAAGTCAGTGGAGATTACGGACCACACGAATGTTGGATGCCCTCATGCGATGCAGCTCCGCAACCTTCCCCTTCTCCCATATGGAACACGTGACCCCGACCTCGTCCTCTGAACACCTGCCAAACGCCTGCTTTTCGGTGCCGTGCTCTCCAACGTAGAACCACTGAGAACTGACTGAACCATCTCTTGCAATACACCTTAACCAATACAATGATCTGATTTCAGACGCACTCATACTGGAGTTCGCCAGACCAGTACACGAGCCTGCGATTCGTCAAGAATAACTACGAAAAGCTGTCAAACCTGGAGCTCTCCAAACTTTTCTGCGCGTATTTTCAGCATGTCCATGAACTTTCTCTTGATCTCTTCACGGATCTCAATGATCTTCGTTTCGTACGAGTCGAGAGTCATGATGACAGCTGAGCATGCCATACAGATATACTGAAACAGCGTAGACCATCGTCATCACCACCCGAGGACAGCGACAAGTCATCACACCGTACACAGGTGCAGAACAGCAGACACGCTGTCAACACAACCAGAGAACAGCATAAACATCAACACAATCCGAGAACAGCCAATGCACGCATCACGCATACGACAAATGACATGGCAACAGCAGGCAGACAACGCAGCCAGGACAGAGCCAGCACACTGTGAACACCACCAAAACAAGCACAATATGTCAATGAAATCACCGGAAATGAGCAAACATGCCGCCAACACATCCAATATGACGTGAATACAACAGCAAAAGCGGAGAAGTCACTGATACTGCCGGAGAACAGCCCACTCAGCGGAAAACAGGAAAGCCGACGCTCGATGCCAACGAGGGGGGGGGGGGGCAGCAGGTATGCTGTCACCACCATGGGAAAACATTAAAAAAACAACAGGAAACAACCAGAGAACAGAAAACATGGCGTTCCAGCCATGACAGCATACTGAGCAGCAAACAAACCACAAAAATCCCTGGAGCAAGCAAGCAAAGCACACCCTTGACAAGCCATGCAAATAGATGAGAACCTTTGCTGTGGATGCAATGCATGCCTGTAGATTGGTGCTATTGCTAACAAAATGAAGTGGTGCTAACAAACCAAAAACAAAAATCAGACAGCATGGTACACAATATACATACAACACAATGCGTGCTTTCCGGCCAGGTGGCCAGAAAAGCACTTTTCCCTTAAAGCACGCCAGCTGCCACTATACATCATATTGGTGTATAGCGACACCATACCATCATACCAGCCCACATTTTGCTCGTCAAAACCTAGCACTGCAATAACAGTAGTTCGTATGATGGCTGCTGTGTTCCATTTCAAACACGAGTGACATTCAAGTACATTCTGAACCGCACCGACAGACCTCCGCTGTTCCTTCCCTTAGAGTTGATTCTTAACACCACTCTACGAATGCACGAGCATTAGCACGCCCGCCTCGCTGCCCGTCCCAGAGACGGGGAGAGGGTGCGGGCGGTAGGCGGCCCACCTTCATCTGCCAGTGGTGGGCGGCAGCGTGCAGCGACACGCCACAGCCTGGCTGCACCACCGTCTCTAGTTTCTCGGCCAGTGTCTCCTGCGTGCTCGGCAGCCGGAAGCCGTTGATGTCGACGCCGGTGGGCGGCTCGGCGGCGCACGTGATGTACGAGTCGCAGAGGATGCAGCGTGAGTCGGGGCCCGTGTGCGGCGGCAGCGGCTCAGCGTACGGCACACAGCCGCCGGGACCGGCTTGTGATAAGTATGTGCCCAGGTCCTCCATCATGGCGACCGCTGCCAGGCAGAGCAAATGGTGTCATGTGAGGACATGTGCTCACTGGCACTAGACTGGTGGCAGTATGTGCAAAGCATATAAGCCCAAATGAACCATACTCTGATAATTCCTCATGGACAAACAATGGAGTGAAAGACTTGGTAATCCACTACCATAGGACCCTATACAAACTATTTCCCAAGTTCCCCTGAAGAGGAGGCCCCATATGTACAGCAAACACTCACTGATACAATTCACGAACATTTCTGGGGCATCCGTGTACATCTTTGATATCATCTATTGACCTTCATAACTGCACCAGAGGCAAAGATGCACCATTAAGAAAAGTAAACAATGAAAGGAAAACCTATGGACAATGTGTCACATTCTCATACCATTGAGACCCAGTTAAGGTGGTGATATAAAATCATGCATCCACATAACCAAGTATCTCCTGCAAAAGTGTGCACATGATACAAATCCACATTTCTGAATGGCTGGTGACCTATGGCATTGAATTTTCAAAATACCATATAGTTTTACTTCACTGCCAAACATCTTGCCATGGAAGGAATGTTGAGCCATACCCCCTGGAGTTGTATGGCTTTCATGAGCACAAGGTGGCCCATGATAACATGGTTGGCTGCATTTTGGCTATGAACTGAATTTATTGTATAGA
Source organism: Pollicipes pollicipes (assembly GCF_011947565.3). Lineage (NCBI taxonomy): Eukaryota > Metazoa > Arthropoda > Thecostraca > Pollicipedomorpha > Pollicipedidae > Pollicipes > Pollicipes pollicipes. The sequence continues at coordinate 59,223,227 of NW_023596576.1, read as the reverse complement.
AAAAACAAAAGCATACTTCCATAAAATTGTACATAAAAAGTGGATGCAATTGCAAAATCAAGCAATAGAACAAAGCAGGTGATTGTTTTAAACCCGCCACCTTCAAATCTCAGAAACAAGGAAGACTATCCATCAATATCTTTCCAAATATCTAAGAGTTGTCCACCAAATCTGAAAAATTGTGCAGTGTGTGATGGAGTACTCAACAAAACTGTGTACTATCTCGGCATCAAAGAATACTGGTATGTGCTAAAAATATGCGATCACACAAATGCTTGAATTAATCTACAACACTTTTCATTCTTGAACTGTAAGATTGTGCCACATTCACAGGAACACAGTAAATCTACCTTAATGATGCATTTCACAATAGTGTAGTAACACAGTTAGTTTTTGTGACATGCATTGCTGCTTAATAGGTACATTATTTGGCAAGCTCAAGACCGCCCCAGGGACAGTTCCAAACTACAGAAGCTGAAATGCATGTATGTTAGATACAAAGAACCTAGTGTAAACAAATGCAACTACTTTCTGATCAGCAAATGTGGCAAGCACACCAATACCTGAATAGAACTAACTGAACAGCTCATTAAACACCACACAGCCGGTGCTCCTTGTGACATACCTTTTAACCCTGGCCAAACTCCACTACGGTCCACAAAATGAATACCAAGCCAATCCAGCGGGACCAAGCTAGAGGGAATACACGATTGAAGGCAATTCTAACAACACATAGTGAAATCCATAGCAAAGTTCTGCACTAAAGAATGCCCAGCTAAAACTGGGAAGCCCTGAACGGATGTTGCACGTGACGTTAGTTCACCTTACAAGAAGTGTTATCGCAGCCAATTCCAACCGAATCGGTTTCTAGGCCATCGCTCATCACTGAGATAAGAAGCGAGCATCAGAAATGTAGCCGTCGCATCAAGGCGGCGAATGCGACGCGATCCTGTGGCCGTTTTCAAGGGGAGATACTAGACGACCGACGAAACATGTTGACAACTTATGTTCCGAAACATTGCACGGCACGACACCAAACCTTCACCATAAGATGCCGCCTAGTCGACAAGATTTTCCCAGAGTATGAGGTTTTATGTCAGGTCAAATATCACTAAAAATTCCCATCGACAAAATACGTTTCCAGACAGCCACAAGCTCCTAATCTATGGGATGCATCATTACAAAACCTTCCCCAATCGTTGTACCATGGTCGATGGCACAATCGCCCCGGGGGGTTAGTGACCTTCGGCCAGGTCAAAGGCCATCGGAAACACTCAACACCACTAAAATTAGCTACAGACAACCCCATGGTTCTAGTCTATTGAACCGATTACCACAAAATCCTCACCTATCGACGTACCATGGCCGATAACCTATCCTATACAGAACATGGTGACCTTTTGGCGGGTCAAAGGTGACCAAGCATGCCTCTGATGAAATCAGAAAAATTAATTGTAGACAATACCAAGCTCTGAACCTATAGGAACGATAGGATCAACCCATTGGTAAGCTCGTGCGTTGCATATGCACACGCCGTGCCAAATGACTTTTTTCCATTTCTACATTTTTCCTTTAAATACTTTGACTGTTGTATGACCACGCGACGACACGCAAGCATTTGGACAATATATTCACAGCATGGCACGTCTTCTATCATTGACGTATAAAATACTTGAATAGGTGAATGTTTTCTATTTTAATGTTTGCGACTTCCGCAGCAACAACTACGCATGCAAAACTGGCAGTTATGTCTGCATTTACTGTGCGTGCTGCTGACAATGTAAACTGCACTCCACGCTGTCTAAAAGGCATATCGCACTTTTTCTTCACCCTGGGCGGGCAAATTGACTTGCTAAGCGTAAGATAAATTGATGATGATGATTTGGGGCTTTGGGGCGCATCGACAGCTGTAGGTCATACAGCGCCCATAAGTCAAATTCCGTTGCGTCATTTCTGTCCCTTTTTATAGCAAGTAACCGAGAACAATGCGCCTGCAAAGGCGCTAAAATATTTGTTCACAAATGCCATGTCAATCAATCGTCAGTCAAAATCGTCAATATGCTCTTAATATTGAACACTGAAAATCATCTGTTTGTAGAAAAAAACATTTCGAATGCCTGTGGTCGGTCCTTGTTGTTGTATTAGTCAATACGAACACAGAACGGTACAATAATCTTTCGAGTATGACGTCATGAATGACGATAGTATCAAGTCAGTCGTCTGAGCCGTTCTGGGTACCCACTTAAACTGTTTAACTCGCAAATATTTTTCATGACATCAACTAGAATGTGATTTTGGAGTAGCTGCAAACATATAAGCCGTGGAATCTAACCGTATGATGTCACTAATGACGTCGAAGGTACAAATTCTTTGTTGTTCGGATCGCTGTGAACACGTGAAGTTTCGATTACGTTGTAGTCAGTGAATAAAAAAAAGTGCGCGTGGGAGCGTGGTTGATTGTTCGGTGGATTGAGGGAGGCACGTGCGCGGGACGTGGCCTGTGAAGTCGGGACCGGGGGAATCGTTCGTGATTTTCATCTCACTGCTGGGAGGAGCACTTGTCATTAGCTAGTTGCCTGGCTAGCAAGCAAACGTCAACATGAAGCTTCTCACGCACAACATGCTCACGTCAAAATGTTTGAAAAATGTGGTCAGCGGATATCCTTTACAGATTTCGATCAACTCGGTAAGATGTACCATGGGTTAAGAAACACCTTCTTATTTAGGGCATTGTACCTCCCCTATTCTGAAAGAATGCTATGCTGTTGGACTGAGATGCACATGCCTGCTTTCCATTTATCAATGATTGGGTTCAGAAATCACTGTGCATTTTGGGGACTCATTGCCAGTTTGCAAAAAATCATCATGTACTAGATGCCTTCATGTCATCAGTGAGCTGAACAATGCACCTGTGTTTGCAGAACTTGCAGGCCAGTTGGAGTTGTGCTCATTTGGATCATCATTTTTTGAAGGTCTTTGAAATATTTATGCATTTGCATACCTTTGCAGCATCTTAATACCCTGAAATGTTGGCACTATGCACTGTTCTGGATGATGACCTGCACCATCCAGGATGCTGAAACCCAATAATCCATTTTTGTAGGGAGCCTGCAGTTTGTACCATGTGTGACTGACATTGAGTACAAAATCTTATCACTTTTGTGTAAGATGTCTTCTAGTACCTACACTGAAAACCCTATGTGGTAAATGAGTTCTATGGATACCATATAAGCTTCATAGAGCAGCAGGGGCATACTTTTGTATTCAGTTAGGTATTCTTCAGCCATTTCCCAACTTTGAGAAGAAATGAGGTGAAAATGAGATGGGATAAGATTGTTGGTATCCTTTGGAGGTAGGCTGCATTATTTTCATTGCTTAACCTCCAAATTCCTTCTGCAAAACTCACCCCCTAGAGACCACTTAGGGTTAATAAACATTTAATGATGCCCTTTCATGCTGCAGTGCTCTGAATGACACATGTCAGTTGGAAAGGATAGCAGGCTTGTGGTGAAGTCCAGCAGCAGGCTGTTATTATTTACTTTCCTACATGTCCTTTTCATATTATATTCATTTTTAGTCAGACTGGAATAGAATAGCAAGTGGAGATTTCCCCCTAAACTGCCCTGTAGCCTCACAGCTTGATATACCAGAGGCTGTAAGGATGCACAGGGTGACAACACTACAATGATCTGACCAATGCCTGTGCAGCATGGTAGCTGACCTGGATCAGGGCAGTCCTGCTGCATGCAAAGGACAGACTAGACTCTGCTCAGTGACCCAGCCCACATCTACTGGGGTCAAGTGGAAAGGTTGCATTGCATAGCAGTGTATTAAGCTAATCTTTGTGTACTCCATAATATTGACCAGTCTGTCTCTTGACTTGCAAAGTGCATTTGTGTGGAACATTATGCCTAAAGATAGCACACTGAAGAGCCATATTCCTTGTATAATGATGGGGAGAATGGAGAGATAGATTGATATGTCAGGTACATGCCTTTATCGAAGCAAAATTCAGTAGTAAATGTTAAGTTAGTTGTAAATACCAAGTTACTTCTGATATTTGTTTCAAAAAAGGCATGTAACCAAAATATCAATCCATCTACATCTCCATTCTCCTGATTATTTTATGAGGAATAAGGCTATTAAGTACAGTCTTGTTTCATAACAAATACAGCAAGCTCTGTTTGGTCAGCTTCTTAAATCCAGTGAGAGCAAGTCCAAACTTTGAGCACTGTCTGTCCCCCAAGAAAAGACAGATTGCAAGGGGTGTGGTGCTGGCAAGCTTTAGTCTTGGTGAAACCAAATTAAAAGTCATGGCTTTGCTCACCTTGCAGTCTCAAATACTGGAACTATGCCACACAGGACCAGCACATAGGCACAGGCAGGATGTACTACCACAGGTCAATGAAAGTTGTGCTTACAGGCATCAGGAACTCCCCTATAAATAACAAGCCAGATTATTGTCAGTCTTGGTTCTCATACCTGCATGCTCTGAATCTATCATATGGATGCATCGTGACCCATTAATAGCAATTTATTTGCTAATTTTGCCTTATGTTTGACTGCAAAATTTGAAGTACCTATTGCCTCTTTCAGCCAGAAGATGTGAAGGTGCAAGAAGTGGACTTCAATCCAGAATTCATAGCAAGAATCATTCCAAAGGTGGACTGGGATGTGCTATGCAAAACAGCTGAAGAGGTAGGATAACATAAATTATGCCTTAAAGATTTCCAGAACTAAAGGTTTGTGACAATTTTGAGTTTACAGATTGTTTGGTTTTTACAGGGAACATGTTTTGCACCAATCACATTTTTAGGATGATGTCACTTCACCAGATTACATTCAATGCCACTTGCCTTCTACCTGGCAGGTACTCCATGCAATTGCCAGCTAACTGCCATGTGGTGGGTGGGCAGTTTTTTCTGTGTGATTCAGACAACTTCCTTGCTGCACCCCTGTGGCAAATGCTGTTTCCATCTCTCAGCCACAGATAACTTTTTAAACTTATAGTGGGAAGACATGGAGTATGGAAAATGGTGATGTAGGGGTGCCATCGCCGCACCGTGATCTGTGCAGGCAGAGCTCCATTTTTATAGTACTTCCACTGACGACCATTTTACGATTGGTCGTAATTACGATTAATTATACGATTAATACGATTGGTAATTAATACGTATTGGTAAATACGATTGGTAATACGATTCCATATTACGCACCATCTTGACCTTCTAAGCCTTTAAGCAATAACATGTTTGCGCATAACTCATGCATGGCGCAATTTTGCGGACAAAACCTCTTCGCGACAGTACTGCAGTGCGTGGAAACTGCATTGGGGAAGCTTGCACGAGGCGTTATTTCGACTGGCGTAACTTTTGTAACAGAAACGTGTAGGTGGCAACACCTTCACGTCAAAAACTACTCATATGAAACGGCTGCCATGGTCAATGGAATGGTGTTACGGCTATCCGTCAAAGGCGTTACTGCCAAAGCTCCCACGTGAGGGTGATCCTGTCTCTCAAATGTCCACGCGACACACCTTCGTAATATTTTGATGGTTTTTAGCGGCGCGTTGCACGTCTCAGACCACTAAGCATTGCGACCACTCGCGCTGATCACTGAGACTGGCAAGCAGACTGCTGGCTATGGGCCCGGCGGTGGGCCTAGTCTGCGGCCAGCAAGCAGACTGCTAGCTATGGGGCCCGGTCGTGGGCCCAGCCCGCGGCCGGCAGACTGCTAGCTATGGGGCCCGGCCATGGGCCCAGCCCGCGGCCGGCAAATGGACCATCTTTCAACTCAGTTACACTTAACAATCCAGTCACATCGTCGCACGGCATGGAGCATGAGAAACTCCGCGACGACGCAGCACCGCTGCTGCGCACATCACAGGTCCTACCCAGCGTTGTTGACAACATTGTTTTTGTTCGTTTTTAAAGCGCTTCCTGTGGCTTAAATGCATATCAGTATTGTTAGTCAAGGCATTGGGCCGAGGCTGTGATGTAGCGCCGAAGTTTTTCGGTGGTGGTCAAGTCGTGTGTGAGATTTGGTTGTGTCGGTTTTGGGCGTTGGGCAATTGTATGGTGCATAGAAACCGTTTCACGTGAAAATGGTCTCTGTAGAAGCCTTGGCTTTTGACCTTCCTTGCCAATCACCAATGGGATGCCAATCACTCTATCAGCTATCAGTAGGAGTTTCTGAAGGGCTTGTTGTGACGAGACATCCAATAGGTCAAGACAGCGAGTATATTGTTGCTCCAAGCGCATCCATCGTAATGAAACTGGCGCACCATTATATACATTCCTTTCAGGTTGGACACAAAGGGGACCTGCCTGCCACGTTGGACCAAGATTATGAGACGAATGAAGAGTTTCTGAAGATGGCTCATCATGTTCTTCTGGAAGTAAGTCCCAGTGGTTCCCGCTATAAAGTTTGCATTGATATAACGGTTTGAGACATAATTCAAATATCACTAAATGATAAATCACATTTGCCTCGGCGAAGACTAGAGACTGTCAGGAATCGGGTCGTTTCCCCTCAACCCCATTTTTGAAGGAGTCTAAACAATGCCGTGGTTTTTTAGCCGTAGCAGTAATGATCTTATGTTTGTCCACGAGTTTGCAGCAATTGTTGCCAGTGACGTCACAAGGTGTCACGCCGACTGTGGCGGGAATTGAAAAACAGTTGGTGGGAAGGCTCGAAACCGTCGTCAATGATACATTCAATTATGAACCAATTATAATCAGTTATACACAAGATGTTCATCGATCACAAACAAGCCAGCGCGATAGGCGCGCTGCTCTCGTGCCTGCTCCCAGAAATGCGCGGCTGAACGCGGCAGGTAGACATTTGCGTCACCAAATCAAAATTTGCTATGTTTTGGAAAAAGGAAATAAAGTAAAACTATTATCCTGTAATACTGTGAAATGCGGAAAACCGCAGCGCGGTGGATCTGTTGGAAAGAATGTACGAGGAGATCCAGCAAACCAGGTTCAGTTTCAAAGTGCCATCCTGCATATACACTCCTATTGTTACCAGCTATAACCAAAATCAGCAAAGTTGCCTTCGAGACCTTCAACTGAAGCGTGTCTCAGGGAGCGTTTCACGGTGAGTTGCTGCACTGATACAGCCACGTTACAGAACCCTGAGATGTCCCTGCACGCGGGTAGCAGTCCCACAACGCCCGTGTCTCCGTCGCCGTCGCCGCGAGCGGCGCGCCTCGGACGCCCGGCGACGCGCGGCCGGCGCCGATAACTGACGCGAGCGCCCTTCCGTCGCCAGGTGGAGGTGATGAGCGGGGAGCTGGTATGCCCAGAGACGGGCCGGAGGTTCCCAGTCACCGATGGCATTCCCAACATGCTGCTGAACGAGGACGAGGTGTGAACTCGTCGACGTCATTGCACCTTTCATTTTGATGTAACCCCGCCTGACCGTTCATTTTTGTCTTGTTAAATACAGATTACGCTTATCAATACGTCGGAATGCTCACTCAAGTGTCATTAAGTGGTCCGAATGGACCCATAACACGTTTGAGATTACGCAATTGCCTCAAAACTAACTATAGGCGAAACGAGTAACGGCCCGCTGTATATTCGGGGGCAGTCTGGTTTTATCGCCCGATGAAAAGTCCCGAAATACGGCTGCGGTCCGCATGTATTCACACCATTAATCCAGAGGGCGACGCACAAGGAGCCCAGTGTGTTGCGCGCTGGCACGCGCGCGGTCGCGGAGCACCCGGCCGGACACCACACGGCCTCAACAGCCCGCCGGGTCTGCAGCGCGCCCCGTGCCCCGCCCCACCGCGTCACCGGTAAAATGTGCAGCGGCGCGCGTTCCCTGCGGCCGCTGACCAAACAGGCACTACGCAAACGTGGTCCCTCGACGATCACAGCTAACTGATTGTCTGATTGTTAGCGCAGGCTACGTCCTCGGCCTGGACCGTGCCAAGGATTACGTTACTATGCCCAATTACAGGCAGTTAATTACAAAACTTAATTACGGTACGGCCACATGAAGGTCCAGGCGAAGTGAACGAGTGCCACGATGGCACAAACGTTTGCGCCACGCATGTGCATCGATTGCCACGTAGGAAGCGCCTAATTAGCTGGGTCCCGCCGTTCTCGACCAGCTGTAAAACGAGGGGCGATGCCCCCTGAATCAGTTATTGCATTACCGGACTGTAAACTATAAAAAAGAAACAGAGCTGGAAGAAACTAGCTAAAGCATTGCAGGAAAGCACACCAGCGCGCACACGATACAGCCTCTACGTAAAATGTTCTGTCAGCACCAACAAAGCGCGAACGAAGCAGCTGCTAAGCACACCACGAGCCGCGAGACGCCGAGACGAACGTGTCGGCGTCCGGCGCCGCGCCGCTCCGTTCCCGACACCGCCTCAGGCGTTGCACCGGGCGCCGACAGCCGTCGGGACCGCTCGGCCGACCCAGCGCACCGGGGCCAGTTCACTTCTTGCCCTTGCTGTAGAACTTGCTGTTCAGGAGGAAGATAAGCAGGTTGACGTTGATCCGAACCCTCCCGAACATGTCCATGACGGAGACGCCGTCGTACTGCAGATGCAGCAGCTCCTGGGGGCGCGGGAAGGGGTGGCACCGCGCGCGCTTCAACACGGGGCTTTCGAGCTGCTCGTTAGGGACACCCATAAGTCATCAGCAACCAAGGACTCTAGGGCGTAATGACATACGCGGGCCAGCTGAAACGAGGCGATTTTGCATCGTCGATTTTCTTGAGTGTATTTTTTCTGTAACTAGCACTGCAGTGTGCACATGTGAAAAGATTCAGTCGACTACGGTCATTGCTTCGTACTGAACAGCAATGATAAACAGTCTGGCCGCGGAGCCCCACCGCTCACATACGAGCAAATCACGCATTCAACAGGTGAATAATGCGGCACGTTCCAGCATATAAACTACGCATTCAACAGGTGCCAGATACCCTGAATTCCAAGGAGTAATACAGTCATAGCGCAGGTGCAACACATCGTATATTCATGGGGCACTCGAACATTTATGGGGTACAGACGGCACTGGCCACGGCCGTCTGCTATGAGGAGGGTTGATTGACGGTGTCGTATGACGTCAGCGACCGCACAAAATGCATCACTGGCCGGAGTACAGCACGTGTGCGGCTATGTATGAACGCGGCAGGTGCTAAGTGCGGCCGTTAGACCAGTGACGTCGGCGGCAGGTGGGGACGGTACCTGCAGGCTAATCTCCACCCGCTCCAGCTGCACGCCCAGCAGCTTGGCGTTCACCTGGAACAGGCCCTCGGCCGCCAGCGGCGAGATCTCGAACTGCACGCCCTTCAGCTGGGGAGCGGAGGCGCGCGCCGTCAACGGCCGACGGCGGACGGACTGCTCTTGGCGAGCCCCACACCGCCGCTTACCGGCCGGCCACCCGGGGAGACAGGTGACACGGCGACACAACGACGCCGACGTGGCGGCACACCGCCAGCTCCAGGCTGGGCGGCGTGCGATCGGCCCCGATCACGCCGTACAGCAACGGCAGGCCCGGCGTTACGCCCACAGGCGAGATCATCGGCTCGGTTCGTGGCTGCGGTCCACAACACCGAACCCGGCATCCAGCACGTGGTCCAGCACTGCACGCGTTGCTATGTACACACTATTGACCGCAGCGAGGCGGCAATTGTCCGGTGGAGTTCTGAGGCACGGACCGGGAGCGATGCTCTATTGACCGACGGCAGGCGCCGGCGGGGAGTTCGTGACCGTCATGGAAAGGCCGGCGGTTGACGTGACCAAGGCCGCGTGGAATTAACACTCCCATTAGAGGTCACGGGATTCCCTAACTGGGAAGCGCGGTGCCGCCCGCTGCCCCGTCCGACCGATGGCCGCGGGCTAACATGATATACGGGGCCACACCAGTGAGCGGTGCCGCCCCTTTTTTTAGTTTAAATGCTCACATACTAAAAACGTCCTATTCGGATATCAGAATTGTTGCATGCTCTGCTAAGTTGCATTCGGATTAATTTATGGTGTCTTATATATGTTTGGGTCGAAAGCACATCAAGGCAAGAATTTGTCCCATCTCAAACACCACATGTGTAAATGCCACAGCTGAAAAGTCGCTTTGCAGCTCGCACGCAGCAAGTTGCACTTTCTTCCGATTCCCGTGGCACGACTCCTCTCTGACAGTGGTCCGACCCTACCGGGCCAACAGTCCTGTCTGCTGTGCTGTCTTCAACATGGACCCTGTGGCGGCGCGGTACAGGCGACCGCGGGGAACCGCCGCTGCGGCGCAGCATCACTGTCGCACCGTCACGGCGCAGTGACCTGCGGCTCGCAGCACAGTGCAGAATCGTCACCGCTGTCCTGGATAAGCTTAAGTTGAAAAGCTTCTTGCATGGGTCACAACTGCATCCTCATTAAAAAAACATGATGTCAGTGTTCAGGGGCGCGAAATGACCATTGTAGTCGACGCATCCTAAAACACCAATAAACAATAAAATCAGTATTGGCGGGGGAAGGGGCAGGGGTGCAGTTTCTTATTCAGTGGGAGGGGAGGGGGGGGGGAACGTCGGCCCCCGCAACTTGGGCTTCAGCCCCACCCTCCAACTTGGGCTTCAGCCCCTCAACAACTCGGCTGTGCGGAGTACCCACCTCAGCCGGCTGCATGCCGTCGATGTTGAGCAGCACGCCCTTCTCCTTGAGCCGGGCGGCCGTGTAGCGCAGCGGCGCCGCCGCCTTGGCCTTGTGGCGGCCGGCGCGCCGCCGCCCCGTCGCCATGCCTTGCAGGCACGTGGCCAGATACTGGGTATAGTACGAGGCCTGCTCCTGGTAGAAGGTGCGCTTCTTGTCCAGCGACGAGATGGTGCGCCGCAGCTTCACCAACTCCTGCGGGGCGCGGCGGCGGTGTCAGTACGGCCGCCGGTCCGGCCGGCCCCGCTGGCCGCCGCGCGCTAGCCAGGGCGCCGCGTGACGCCACCGCCTTCAGCGCTCGCCGACCCGGCTGGGGTCATTTGTACACTTGAAATGATAGCCATCTTGCGGGCAACGTGCTATGTTAACACGGCCGTGCCGAAACTGATCACACCTCTAGGACACGACCGCGGAGCCAGCAGGGCCTGTTACCGTCAGACTGAAGCCAGTCACAAGCGGGCAGCACCTACGAACACGAGAACCTGAGCGCAGGACTCCAGCGACTCGAGCGCATCAGCCGACGTTTGAGCGCGATTATTTGAGCGCGCTCGTGATCAGTTGGTGACGGCCAGGTCCGCCGCTGACCACCGAGCCAGCGGCCGACGGTGGCCCCTGACCTGGCGCCGCTGCTGCCGGTGGCGCCTCTGGTGGACGATGTCGGCGGCCACGGCGTCGAGCAGCGCCCGGTAGCCGTCGTCGCGGTGCACCACGCCCGCGCGCTCCAGCAGCCGCAGCCGCTCCAGCAGCGCGTCCTTGGCCTCCTCCAGCGTGGCGCTGCGGCGGGACGGCACGGCGTCACGCGGGCCCGCCGCCGGCCGACGCCCGGACCGCCCGGGGCGGGCGCGCCGAGCACCGGTACACGGCCGGGGCAGGACCGCAGGAGACGGCAGAGCGCTAGGCCCGTTGCGGACAGGATGGAAAACGATGACGTCATCCCAGCAACGTATACAGCTGATGATGGTACCCCCTCCCCTCCCCCACATCCCAGCACAAAAAGTATCAGACAGAAGTGCAATCCTGAAGCATGGATCATCACGCACCACAAATCGACAAGAAACAAGCGTCCTCGCTGACACCCAGAAGCGCCGCACTCCGACTCGCCCCGCCGGCGCGGCGCGGCGCTCACCAGGGCTGCGCCAGGAACGAGTTGTTCCTGTGGAGTCGCTGATCGCCGTGGCGGCGTTTCTCGGCCTGTCCGCGCGCCTGCAGCAGCTCGCGGTAGTGGCGCTCCTGGAGCGCGGTCGGCTCGACGCGCGCGCAGGCGCTCACGTCCGGGTCCTCCGTGCAGCGCATCACGTCCACCAGCAGCTGCTTACACCTGCCGCCAGCAGCAGCCGCTGAGGCGGCACCACCACCGCGGGCCGGCCAGCGCACAGCGCGGCGACGCCAAATAGTGGCGTCATAGCGCTGTGTCACGCAGCCGGTGTGACACGCAACGGTGTCAGTGTGCCGCAGGCCGCAGCGGTGCGCCACACAGCCAGTGTAACATATCACCGCAGCACAAGCCGAGTCTCCTTTCTGCGCGCTCCTGCGGTTCACCCGAGGCCATAGAGTTTGCACGTGGCCACACTCTGGAACTCCTGTATGATATTTATACACACGCACACGTCGCACACCACACCGGCCGACATCCCGACCCAAGTGGCCAGCTCGGCAGCCGCCACGGGTAGCCGTTACGCGCGCAATATGACCTTGATGCCGACGCGCCCTAAAATCCCAAATCATCATCATCAGCATCAGCGCCGCCGGGCGACGCGCTGGCCGTACCCGCCGGCGCCACTCACTGCAGGAAGAGCTTGCCGGCGGTGAGCTGGGCCGCCTCGTCGGCTGGATCAACGCGCGCCTGCAGCGTCAGGCACACCTCGGCCCGCTCCGGGCTCGGGTGGTCCGGCTCCTCCCCTGCCGGACGCGGCGGCGGTCAGCAGGTGCGCCGAACACGCCCCGTGCATGGGCTCAGGTGGGAGATGGCCGACGGGACGGGCTGAGGCACATGTCATGCGGCGACATCATCGTACTGCAGCTTGTTGTATAAGTCAAGGCGCCCAAGTCTTGGACAGAAGATTAGACCCGGTGGATTACTGAACAAATCTCTACAACACAGGTGCTTTAAAATAGAGTGGTTTCTCCTGTTTACCATAAGCTCAGCTCCGCCGGAACAAATGGTAAATATGTTATTTTGCCATCGGAAGAGGCAAAACAAAACAACGGGAGGCATTCTCGCTTTTCAACGGCATTATAATCGCGTGGGCTGTTGAAAAGCCAGGAGCCCTGAGCGACGAGAACCTTTACACGAGGCAGCCCATAGCTCGAACATTCCGTGCTTGGTCATTAGAATGACCCCGGCACAGGCCAACCTGGCCGTTGCGACCTTGACTGACCTAGCACGCCGTCCAGCGACGGCTGGTCCCCGAGCTCCTCCAGGATCTCGTGCAGCGGGTCACTCTTCGATGGCGCCACCACCGATTCGTACTCCATCAGCAGCCGGTGGGTCTCGCACAGCTCCTGCGCGGCCCCACTCGCACGTTACGTCTCACAGTGCCGATACACGGACCACGGAACAAAGGTCCGCGCCCGGGGCCCGGCGTTGGCGCTACCGCCTCCCCTGCGGCAATCTCGGATCGGTTTACACGGTCAGGTACTGGCAGCGAGCTCGCAGGGCTTCACGCAGTATGATCCCACTTTGCCTGTCCGAGCTGATGGATCACGACACGCTCGAGGCGTCGACATCCTTTGTTTCACTCCCAAAGCTACAGGAGAGGTTGCGCAGGTTTCAAACCCATTTCCAGGCTCCGTAACGCGCACACGGCTCAGCCAACTGGCGAAGCTCTCTGCTGTCTTTCGCAGTTTTTGCGGCCGACTGACCCAGGCCAATTCACATTAACGGTGGTCAATCAGTGTCACACAGCTCATACACCGTGACCCAAACCTCGTCGTCGCCCCAGACACGGACCCCGCCCCACCGACGGGGAGGCGCAGCACCGTCGTGGGCCTCTCCCTCCCCCCGAGCGCGCCCAGCCGTCTCCCGCCCGAGAGACGGTGAAGATCGCCGTCGCCAGAGGCCGCTGACCGCGCGTTCCTCTTTCACCTGGGCGGTGATGTAGATGATTGGCTTGGCGATGAGCGTGGCTTCGGTGAACTCGTTGCGGCCGTAATGCTGCTCCGGCTCGGCGATGGCGCAGCAGGCTTGCAGGAATAGCTTGAAGCGCTCGTGGGCGGCGATGATGAACGGGTTCAGCGCTTGCAAATGGCCGGCCTCCTCGCCGAACTGCCGGATGCCGCGAGGCCGTAAGCGGGGGGGGGGGGGGGGGGGGGGGGGGAGGGCGCCCACAGCGATACGGCCGCTCCTGGATCACAACGCTCAACACTACCTTGCGAATGGTAGCTGAGGTACATATTCCTTGATATCCTTCTTCAATATTATTTTCTCCGCGGTAACATGTTCCGAAAAAAACTCGAAGGGCCTGTGCGCCGCACGTCCAGTCCCCCTCTAACGCCGTTCCGCCTTTCAGCAGACCACACCGCCACCTACCCCCTTCTTGCTGGCGGCGAACTGCAGGATCTTGGCGATGCTGCCCAGGTTGCGGCGCTGGTCGGGCGTCATCGCCTGGTCCGCCGGCAGCGAGACGATGTCGAACGCGTCCGGCGCCACGATAGCCGAGTTGATAAAGCGATAGTACACCAGGTTGCCGACCACCTGCGAGGCGGCGGAGCGGGGCGTGGCAGGCGGGACACGTGCAGCGGATGTGACGCATGGCGGATATGTGCTGGATTTGATGCATAATTGTTGTCACATGTGACGGATGTGACGCATGACGAGTATGATGTGCTGAATTTGACGCATGATTGTTATGACGTGTGAGGGATGTGACGTGTGACTAATATGACGTGTGCCTGATGTGACGTGTGAGATGTGGCGTTTGACTGATGTGATGTATGGCGGATATGACGTGTGCCTGATGTGACGTGTGACGGATATAATGAGCTGAATTTGACGTGCGATTGTTGTGACGTGTGACGTATGTGAGTGTGACAAATGTGACGTGTGACGGATGTAGCATGTGGCACATGTGACGTGTGACGGATATGGCGTGTGACGGATGTGACGTTGTCGGATGACGTGCGACTGATGTGACGGCTGTGGCGTGCAGGACGCGTGTGGCGGACGTCGCCGGTGACGGGAGGCGAGAGACCCCCTCCAACAGCTGCAGCTCGGCACGAGCCCAGAGCGTGAACCATATTATGTCGTGCGGGTTCTCATAAGCCTTATATACACCCTGCGTACTGCTATTGCATACCGCGGGTGACGCGAGGGCGTCTGGCACGACGCTTCTGCTCACAGCCATCGCGACGGCCAACAACTTCGGCCACGCTCATGTTCCGATCCTGCCTATTTACGCTTCGAGGAGCCTGCACCTGCATTCAGCACCTGCAGGGAAACCGGCTGGCCCCCAGAAACGCAGGCAGAGCGCCGACGTGTCTCACCACGGTCGTTCTAGCCGGTGCCGTGTCGTGCTCAGCGCACACAACAGACCCGACACCGGCGACCTTCGCCGCCTTCCGACGCCGGCACCGACCTTGAGGATGTCCTTCTCGGGCGCGTCCGGGAACTTTTCGTGCAGCGCCCGCTTCAGCACCTTGGCCGAGTACAGCAGGCAGTAGGGCAGCTCGTCGACGGCGTTGAAGATCTCGTCCAGGAAGATGTTGCTGGCCTCCTTGAGGCAGTGGATGGCGCGGTTGAGGCGGCGCGCCACCTCGCCATGCTTCAGCGCCTCCTCCTGGCTGACCGCGTACGGCAGGCCGCTGCCGGACAGCCGGGAGGGGTCAGCGATCGCCTCCACTGGGCTGGACCGATCGGCACCCAGCGCAGGACCCACGAGTGTGACAGAACTTTGGTTTTAGGAATCCCTACTCTATATAGCGCCTGTAATACGAGGCAATGTCCACACGAAAAGGTAGCATGCAAACCGAGATGGCTTGTTTTTCTCCGACGAAAAACAGTATTAAGTACCTAAAACTAAAAGAAGAAAAACACCAAAAGATACTGAAAAAGTAACTAAAGCAACTAACACAGGCAGCTCAAAGAGGAGGGACACAGCCCACACCACCCGCAAATCCAAAGCGTCAAACGGCACCCCCTGCCGGTTAACACCAAACACGAGCACAGGAACCGCTCGCTGCGGAGCACAGCTCTCGTGACAGAGCGGTGAGCAGCTCTCCTGGGCCGGACCGTGCCACCGCCGGCACCTGGCAGCGCCGCTGGGCGCGGGACTCACCAGGGCTGTCCGCTCTGCGCCTCCTGCTGGTTGACCCAGTGCCGGTAGATCTCGACCGGGTTGGTGTTGATGAGGAGCGTGCGGTCGCTGAGCACGCGCTCCACCAGCGGGCCGAGCACGGGCCGCAGCGGGTGGCGTCGGCTGTACTGCACGATCATGCGCACCACCATCGGGTTGCCGCTCACCACGTCCGAGAGCTGGTCCACGCGCGACCTGGCGGCCAGCGGCGCCCGTCGGACCGGCGCACACGCGCCACAGCCGGCGGCCGGCCCGTACTCCTCGGGCGGGGGAGGCTCGGCCGCGTGGACCCTCTCGCCAAACGATCGTGTGTCATTAGAACGGACGACGTAAGGAGCCGGGGCTTCCCAGAAAATAAAGCCGCGGGACGCGGAGAGTTCGCGATCACCCTTGCAGCACCAGCGCTCACGGATAGGCACGAGGAGGAGAGAATCGCATTCACGCTGTCTGATCCACGTGTCGCCAACCAAGAGCGACCAGGAGCGACGCCGGCAGGGCGATCTTAAGAGGAATATCGCCCAGCCACACACCACATGCTATGCAAACCTTAGAATCTCAAAACTGGCAATCGGCTTGGGCATCCATAGCGACCAAACATCTAGACAGCCCAGGGTAACATGAACACATCTCCCATATCTGCAGGTCTAGGTAACAGCCCCACCTTACCGGGCTGACCTGACAGCCCCAGCTTACCCGGCTGACCTGACAACACCAGCTCCCCAGGCTACCTCCCAGGCTGCCCTGTCCATTGGACGCGACCTGGACAGACCGAACCTCAGCAGCTTCCGGTGCTGACATGACCCGCCTACCTCCCGTGACTGACCTGACCCTCCCAGCCTCCCCGGAATATTGTGACCTCGAGAGCTCCTGCGAGCTAGCCCGGTGCCAACCTGACCTACTCATCCCGTGACTGACGTGGTCCACCTACCTCCTGGTACCGACCAAACACTGCTAAACCCCCGTGGACTACCGTGACCTCCCAGTTCTGACCCGGCCTTGCTCCCGTCACTGACCTGACCTCCTCCTGGAGCGCAATGCGGAACAGGCTGACCAACAGGTACTCCTCGCGGTCGTTGGTGCCGTAGTTGAAGACGCTGGGCACCACGGACTCGAGGAAGCGGCCCGACTGGCCGGGCGGCAGCGCGAACACCAGCCGCGCCAGGTACGCCGGCCGCGTCTGCAGCTGGTAGAACAGCTGCTGGTACAGCGCCAGCCGGTCCCGGCTCTCGCGTGTCAGCGCCTGCCCGGGTCAGAGGCGCCGTCAGGGAACAGAACAGCGGTGTTTTGACGCTCTCATCAATGCGGTGAAATGCAGTTCGTCCAACAGTTTAGCGCTAACTAATACGGTCAGATGCGGCTCGTCTCACAGTCCAGCACTCACTCAAACGGTGAGATGCAGCTCGTCCCACAGTCTGGCCTAGGGTGATGCCATTCGCGCAACCAGAGAATGGGTGTTTACTACAACAGCCGTGTAAAAACCCTTGCGGATCGAGTGCAACTGCCATTAGCGAGCAGGAGTCCAGTTTACTGCTTGGAGATGACAAATACGAGAGCTCGACATTCCAGGACGAAAGACACGCCGTGATCGAAATAGACATCTAACCTTTTGAACACTGCATGCACATGAGCATTACAAACAGCTGGCGACAAAACCCGCGTGAAGCAATCTGCAGACACGACTCAACCGGCACGGGCTCAACGGCTGTGGCGTGCCACAGCGGACAGCTCAGATCGTCAGGAGACTGACGGCAGAGACGGGAGACCATGACCTGTCCCCACTGAATGCATCATGAGCCTGGCCACGACGACGCCACGAGAGGCGGCGCTGAGGCTGTCCGCCGCCAGCCTCCGGACTCGGTGACCGTTCGGCACCAATGACCCCGAGCGTCGGCTCACCTTGAGCCCCTGGCCGCGGGAGAGCGTCCCCAGCTTGTCGCCGCTCTTGTTCACGGCGTCCATCGTCTTGCTGTGCATCAGCACCTCCTAAAAAGCGTCGGGAGTGACGTGAGACCGGCGAAACACACCACAACATCCTGCACAGACACATCCAATATCCCGACCCAAGCCGGCTCTGGCCCAGCAGCCCGAGCCCAGCCGGCTCTGGCTTCAGTAGTCAAAACCCAGCCGGCTCTACCTTCGATAGTCCGAACTCAGCCGGCTCTGGCTTCAGTAGCCCGAACCCAGCCGGCTCTGGCCCAGCGGCCGAGCCCAGCCGGATCTGGCCGAGCAGCCTGAACCCCGTCGGCTCTGGCTTCAGCGGAGTCTCACCTGCAGTGTGATCCGATTTTTCACCAGCAGGCCGATCTTGACGTCGAGCGAGTCCAGGTCTCTCTCCAGCATCTGGTTCTTGCGAATCATTTGGGCCACGTCACCCTTCAATTTCTGCTCACGCATAAAAACGCGCGCCGTATTAGAACCAGCGCCACATGCATACCCCCTATAATAACGGTTAATTGTTTGTCATGGCATGCAAGGTTGGTCTCTTGCGGGTCGTCGATCGATCAGCTTGGTCCCAAGATCCCAAAGCTGGAGGTCCCAAGTGTCCGAGCAGCCCTGCTGGTGATGTTCCGTGACAGGTGTCACTCACCGGACAACGCTGGCTTTACAAAGACGTGCGTGCGGCTGCAAGCACGGCCGCTACACCCGTGTGCGGCTTCGAGGGTCCCACGAACCGAGGGATTCCCCTCATCAGCGCCTCCACGCGGACGCAACGGTGCCGCCCCTCGGGTCCTTCGCACGTTTCGTGCGCCTCTCCTTCCCCCAACCCAGCAGAAGCCCTGCTGAGCTGGCGCCGCCACCTGACACGGGCCGCCTGCGGACCTCCGCCGTCCTGCGCCCCTTTCCTTGGGTCCAAGCCTCCCGCGCCGCCGGTGCGCTCGGCGGACGGCCTTACGCGATGGGGGAGGACGACGGGCAGCGGCGGCTTAGCGCCTCGATGGCTCTGGCTAGTCAAAAGCCGGTCTTAAGGTGATAGCCCAGGTGTCGAGGCAGGTGTGGGCCGTTTCGGAGCGCCGTCAAGGAGCATGACAAGGCCGGGAGGGCGCCGGCGGTCGGCCGCGCCTGCCCGCCGCTGTACGGTCTGTGCGCCAGGCGCCCGTCCCTGTGTTCCCCGTGGCGCAGCCGCCGACCGCCGCCAAACCACCGCCTTTGATCAGCGCTCAGATGCTCCCAAGTCCTTCAAGAGAGGTCGTGCACAAACGGAGCCCAAGTTTACGTTACGACAGTGTGCCCTGTCATCAGCTGGCTAAACGACCGCATTAGATCGCATGCCGCTTTCAGCCCACGGCCCACACCGTCCGCCGTGTCCCAAGCGCACTGTGGCGCCACCTCTGCGCAGCTGGTGGCTCCACCAGCACCGTGCGTACCCAATTCACGCTGCGCCGTCCGTCGTGGCAGCCCATCAGAGCATACGAAATGTTTTTTCTTCTTCTTTGGTTATACTTTCTTCTTCTTTGGTTATATATATATATATATATATATATATATATATACATATCTATCTATCTATCTATCTATCTATCTATATCTATATCTATATCTATATATCTATATCTATATATATATATATATATATATATATATATATATATATATATATATATATGGTGCGTATTTACTTAATGTTCTTGCCCAATGTGTCACGTGATTTGTACGAGCTTTGTGCAGCGCGTGTTTATTGTAAATGACTTCCCACGTGGGACAGGCATATGTTTTTTTTTCTGTTCCCAAGACTTATCAAAAATGTGCTTTTAAATACAAAATCTGCTCTTATCAGCTTGACATACGACACGTCTCTGCACGGTAACCAGTATACCAAAATTATTTTTCAGCACTGGTGAGGTTTTTGAAGTTTGCTCCCGCCCTGCCGCGGGGCTGCCTGGCATTGCACTACAGCCGGGATCGACCCACTCAAAACCCATTTGGAAAGGAAGTTAGAAGATTGAAGGCTTTGTTGTTAAGTCAAAAGCTGCAGCACTGATATAAAAGAGGCCGCGTTTTCAATCGATAAATTCATATCACATTGTGGAGGGCCCCAAGCACTAGACCGTTAGCTGCCGTCAACACCAGTGTTCATTAAATGTGGTGTGTCAACAGTCCAGTTGTTGCTGCCGGCCTGTATGAATGACTGAATGAAACGAGAATCTCGCAACATCTAAGACGCTCTAACCCAGCATTTTTTAGGCAACAAGTATTTTGGACGAAAGTTTAGCTAAATAAATTTCGTCGAAACCCAAACAGCACGGTTGTCATCCGGGCTATTAATATATTTTCTACCCACGATGGTTATCATCGGAGTAACATAAGCAGGGGTGTAGTTTTCTGTTCAGTTGCAAGGGACGCCAGACCGGAACTTTGAGCAAGTTGGCCAAAGCCGGCAGAACCCCGTTTGTTGACGTGTTTTGCGGTAAGTTATGTCATTTCTCACTGTTCAGCCCACCCCTCCCACTCAACTCCTTTTGTCCGCGGCCCTCCACCCCTAGACGTGCGGCCGGTCGCCGGGCGGTGGCCGGAGCCGTCCCGCCGCTCCCCGACGCCGGCCGGCATACTCGCCTGCAGCTGCACCTCCTCCTTGAAGTCGGAGCCCTGCACGTCCAGCAGGTGGACGAACTTCCTCAGCAACGACACGTCCGGTCGGGAGGCGGCAGCCAGCTGACGGAACTCGTGCCGCAGGCGGAGGCGGCGCCACCAGCGCTGCAGGCGCACCACGCTCGCCTCCTGGCGGCGGCCGCGCGCAGACGCAGTCGCGTCAAGGCACCGCCGCGGGGCGGGGGAGGGGGGGGGGGGGGAGGCAGGGCAAGGTACGGTAGGAGGCCGCTCTGACGGCTGCTGCCGTGCAGCGGGTTACACGGTCGCCGGGTGGGAATTAGAGGTCCATGCATCTAGATCGTCCGCGACGCTTTGCGGCAACTAAGGCACGCTCTTATGCATCAGTTCAAACGGCTACTTTGATTATTCACGCCAACGGAAAAGACAAGAAACGTCGCCACGGGTCTGGAAACACAACAGAGTAGTGCAATGAGGTGGCATTCCTCAACACTGCTTTACATCGCGCGAAGCAATTACCGAGGCGACAACACTTCGCGCCCCTGAACTCGGCACCCACCACCCTCACCCCTCCCACCACTCACGTGCGGTCTGAAGCGCTGCAGCAGCTGCTCCTCCTGCAGCTGGCGGCTGCGCAGCTCGTCGACCTCGCGGCGAAGCTGCTCGACGCGGGCCGCCATGCGCTGCGTGCGCTGCAGCAGGTAGGCCCGCCGCTGGCGCGCGCCCCGCCACCACGCCTGCCGCGACCGTCACCGGCCCGCCTCAGTCGGCTGGCCGCCAGCACGCCGCCACATGTGCGGTGGGCAGACTTGCCACGCGGTATACATAGCTATACATGTAAGAACAAGATTCATCTTAGTCTATTCATAATTTCATCAGATTGTACATTTAACTTTTCAGTCTAGCACAAGCAGAACCAGTTAAGCAAAGGGGTCTTGACGTCATCAGGACAGGTACACAGCCGCCAGCCCTTCGTTCCCCTGTCTCAGCGAGGCGCCGCTCCCGCCAGGTCGGCCACCCTCCGCCGTCACCCCCGGCCGCCCACCTGAATGCGGACGACCTCTGGCTCGTGCCGGCTGTAGAGGAGACGGCGCTGGCGGAGGCGGCGGCGGGCCAGCAGGCCGCGCGCCGCCGCCTGCAGCGGCACCAGCCAACGCTCGGGCCGCTCCCGGCCGCCGTTCGTCTCGGTCACCAGCCGCTGTCGGCGAGGGCCGAGCCAGTCAGGCCCGCCAGCGGACGCACGTCAGCCGGACGAGGCACGGAGGTGGCGAGATCCGGCTGAGATCAACAATGGCTGGGTCAGGCTGGTGTTCGGGGCAGCCAACAGCGGCCGGCAGGTTTCTTCACCAGAAGCGACTTGGACTCCACTTACTTTACATTTGTTTACGACTTACCTACCTTGCTACGTAACGCTGCTGGTGAAAAAAAAAAATACAACAGAACAAAACCTTCCCTCGGGATCGAACAACGGCAACGGGATGAAACTAAAGCCACGTATCAACGTGACAATTTAGCGCCCGGGCGCCCAGGCACGAGCGAGCCCCACTCCCATGGAGGGAGTGCTGGTCCAGCGCAGCGTCGGCGAGCTATCCGCGGAGCCCAGGCACGAGCGAACCCCACCCACCTGGAGGGGGCGATGGTCCAGGGCGGCGTCGGCTAGCTGCCTGCGAAACCCAGGCACGAGCGCGCCGCACCCACCTGGAGGGAGCGCTGGTCCAGCGCGGCGTCGGCCAGCTGCCCGGCCCAGGCACGAGCGCGCCCCACCCACCTGGAGGGAGCGCTGGTCCAGCGCGGCGTCGGCCAGCTGCCCGGCCCAGGCACGAGCGCGCCGCACCCACCTGGAGGGAGCGCTGGTCCAGCGCGGCGTCGGCCAGCTGCCCGCGGTTCGGCTGGTGCCAGGTGACCAGACCCGTCGCCAGGTGCAGGAAGGCCTCGTTCGCGCCTCCGACCGAGTGCGGGATCCAGCCCTCGTCGGAGCCCTGCCAGCGCCGAGGCGGACGTCATCCCCGTGGGAACCGGCCTGACCTCTGGTGCCACACTCCCGACACAGCGTGCCGCACGGCTGGGGGGTGACATGCCGTCCGCTCAAGCCAGAATGCCGCGATTGCAGGTGCAACTTATCGCGGTTACCAATGCCAGACACGGCCCGTAGCCAGCGCTTGTTCGATGAGATAGCCCCACCTCGTAACGGTATAGCCCATCCATCCACCTACCCACCCAACCACCGCGGCACAGACATTCCCCGCACCGCCGTCCCTGGCGGAGCCCCAAGACGCTCGGCTGCCAGCCCAGCTGCTGCGTCAGGGGGCTCGCCGAGTCCTCCAGCCGGACCGTACCGGGCCGGACGGGCGGCGGCCGGCGCTGAGGCGGCGCAGGGCGCGCAGGTAGTGCTCGGCCAGGCTGGGCGAGACGTCCCGCAGGCCGAGGCAGGGCAGCTGCAGCAGCGCCACCAGCTGGCCGGCCGGCAGCGCACTCAGTTCAGCGGCGCGCAGGTCCGACAGCGCCGCACACGCTGGGGACGAGGCGGAGGGGCTGGTCAGGTCGGCGGCGCGCAGGTCGGACAGCGCCGCACACGCTGGGGACGCGGCGAAGGGGGCTGGCCAGGTCAGCGGCCCGCAGGTCGGACAGCGCCACACACGCTGGGGACGCGGCGAAGGGGGCTGGCCAGGTCAGCGGCCCGCAGGTCGGACAGCGCCACACACGCTGCGGACGTGGCGGAGAGGGTCTGGTCGGCGACGGCGGGTCCGGTCTCAACAGAAACCACAGCCGGCCCAAAAACTAAGGCAGGAAGTCCTATCTGATTCAGACACGGGGGTGATACTCAACTCCACTGACAGGGTGCGCAACCTGCATAGAAGTTAACTTGGGCTAAGTGAACATTTTGTACATCAGCTTACCCTACCTGACACTGACATGCACCGTTACGAACTTGCACCTTCGGGCTCCTCGTCGGCCGATGTATTAGCGCCGGCCCTGATCTGACGGTGGCCCTGATGTGCTCCATAGGCGGCCTTCCCGCCAAAACACGCGATCTTCAGGCCGGTGTCCGGGAGGGCCTGCCAGGCGTTGGTATGAGCCTTGCCCAGCCCGTACAGTCGGGTAAGACTACTGACGACGCTGCTGCATCTCGACGGTTCTCTTCAGCTCTGCGGTTTCGTATGGCGCTCCCCTCCGCGACCCGTCTTCTCTTCCCAGTTACTGACGCCGTCTTCATCTTAGCCGTGACTGCATCAGGCGTCAGTGGTGCACCACTGCTGGCCCAGTCGCTGCCCGACGTCCTGGGAGCGCCGGCCCAGCTTCTTATCCACCCTTTTCTCTGACGTGAGGTCGGTCAGCTGGTCCAGCTTCTCTGCTATCTCCGCTATCTTCTGGGCCTACCCGGCACGGATGCACGGTGCGCGACGTCAAATCAGCCACGCATCGGTCCGGGCGACACTCCGCCGCTGCACCGCCAGCTCCTGGGGCCGACCTCGAGCTCTGTGGCGTTCGTCGGCGCCGGTGCCGTCCACCAGACGCGGCGATGACGTGAGCGCTGGACGCCGAACCCCGCTCCACCGCGATCCGACATCTCCAGGCTCAGCGCAGATCAGCCCTGCCGACGCCGACACTGCACATCGTCGTCTCCGGGCTCTCGTGACCTTTCCTTTCGTCGAGAACGTCCGCTGAACATAGGCTCCGTAGGTGGGTGCCGCGGCGAAGCTCGGCAAACCAGCCGCGCTCGACGCCGCGACACAGCCAGCGGGCAGGCGGGGGTCGCGCCAGCAGGCACCCGGTCACTGCCCTTATCTCACCACTGCTTACCGGACGCGCCGTCACCCACACATATGCGGTCAGTCTCCGAGTATGACCGGTTCCAGCGGCCGTCCGCGCCCTTGCACGCCGCACACCACACACTTCTCGAGAGGAGTCCCCTATTCGGGCTATACCCGCGCCGCCATTCCAGGGGTACCAGCCGCGACCGACCGACCCGGGTCCCGTGCGCTAGAGACAGGAGCGGTCCGCGGTCCGCGAAATGGGAGTGTCCAGCAGGAACATCACAAGTATTGGAGCACCTGCTATTTGTATACACTAGACCGAGAGAATACCAGGCCACCGATACCCGAGCGGAGCCAAC
The DNA here is from genome assembly GCF_011947565.3 of Pollicipes pollicipes. Lineage (NCBI taxonomy): Eukaryota > Metazoa > Arthropoda > Thecostraca > Pollicipedomorpha > Pollicipedidae > Pollicipes > Pollicipes pollicipes. The sequence goes on along the minus strand of NW_023596576.1, from coordinate 59,198,614 downwards.
GCTGAGCCGTGGCAGGGCTTCAGGAAACACTGCCGGCACAGAAGCCTAACGGCGATGCTTGCGTGAGTGGACCACAGACATAATGTGCCAGCTCGTATTTGTTTTGTTCCTTACCGCGTACCGAGCGGAGCACAGTTCTGTCGGGCACTGACTGACAGCCACTCACCGAAGCCACCCTGGGCCCAGAACTGCCGGCAACGTGCTGCAGCCACTCACCCCGCTCTGCCAGCTGGTGGTCTACCAGCGCGTTCCGCACCGCCTCGTCGACGTCCTCCAGCCACAGCACGCCGTCGCCTTCACGGCGCAGCTTCGCCGTCTGAGCGCTCTGTCGGACAAGACAGCGTTGTGACGTCACCAGAACACCCTTCAATAGTTTGTCATGTACACGGACTGCTTACAAAGGCTGCTGGCATAACTCACCGTGATGAAGGCGAGTGATAAATCCAAAGCCTTTGTGCTATTTGTACCATACAGTGGGGTTCCAAACCCCGGCACCTCATTGCTGGTTGTCAGTCGGATACCCAACAGCCCGATCGCGATCCCCTGCTTCTCCGCAGTGCATACGGTCGCCTTGGTCAAAGTAGACGTGATACCCTTACCGTCGAACACGATTAAAGCACCACTACTAAATGACCCTCTTGTCCATTTGTGCATCAAAATTGATCGGCTTGTGATCTGCCATTACTGACGCTATGTACTAAGTGGCCTAGGGGAAGACCTCGGACCCGCTACCCAGCGGCTCCGGGTTCGAGTCCCGGAGCGAGCGCATCGCTTAACCCGACTGACATGGAAATGTCAGCTGGCGCCTGGCAAAGAGGGTCAACCCAGATCCGGGCCCACCGTGCCTGGTGAGTCCAAAATGCATATGAACTAACTGGTGAGTTCGTTGTTAATTTAGGGCATGTGCCGGCTGGGCAATCGGAAAACCACGTTGTGGAGATTTTTATCATTGCATGCATACACACACATACATACATGCATGCATACACACATACATACATACATACATACATACACACATGCATACGTACGCACGTACATGCATACACACATACAGTGTGCTGTGCTGCGTGGGACAGCACATGGACGGTACTTTGAACAGCCGTAGGCAGTGGTGGACGCTGTGCTGGGTGGGACAGCACATGGCCGGTACCTTAAGCAGCTGTAGGCAGTGGTGGACGCTGTGCTGGGTGACGTCACAGTACCCGAGCGCTGGGTCCGTCAGGGTGTTCAGCAGGGACGCACTGTCGCCCATCTGGACTGCCTGGTTCACGGCCTCCACCAGCTCCACCTCTGCCAGGCGCCAGACCAATGTCAGCAAGCTCATCACGCACACACGCGCGCCGACACGTCAGGCAATGATAGAGGTAGAACATGGAAGACGAGTATCCCTCAGGTCACGTTCTGAGTTAGTGCTCAGCTAAGGCCAGGCCGTTCACGCAAACACACTACATTGCTAGCCCCACAGACCGATGCTGTTGTTCTCCTCTATACCATGACCGTTGTGTGACGCCACCAGCTGAGCTCTACGGCGAATCAGCCCCGTCCCGAGCCCTGCCGCGCTCCACCTAAGCACAGCCGTCGCCGACACCCGGTCGTCCGCAGGGGAGAGGGCAGAGAGAGCAAGGTAAGGAACGCAGGTCCTCACTGGTCTGTTCGGCCTCCACGTCACTGTTGACGTCATCAACGGCTCGCTGGATGTCCTGATGCGTGATAAAGGGACAGTGTGGGTTGTCGGCCGCCGCCTGCCGCCGGGCAGCTTCCAGCACCGCCAGGTACCGCCGGCAGCAGCTCTCGTCCAGGTCCTGTCGGCACGGCCACAGCCCGTTTCAACCACAGGCACTGCCGGCAGCAGCAGCTCTCTGGTCCAGGTCCTGACAGTACAGTACGGGGCGTTACCAACACTGGCACTGCCGTCGGGTATACAGCGGCACAAGGCCTACGAAAATGCAGCGAGCAAGATCAGTTGCATTTAGAAATTCGACCGATTTTCATTCCGGGTGATGACTGTGGCACACAGCAGATACATACCAACGGCTTTGTCCAATGGTGAAGTCATGTGAAGCCCAAACCACGTACCGCGCAATTGAAGCAAAAACAAAAAACACGACAAAACAAGACACGACAGCGACAAGACCCCAAGCAGATGGTGGAACACCCCGTCTACGCTAGACACGCAACCTGTGCATCTCGTGCAGACGGCAGAGTTTTAGAGTTCGCCCGATGGCATCCTCCCACCATCGATCTCATGGCAGGATTGGGGACCACAAATGAGCGAACATTCCCGTCCCAGATGACGCGATGTGTACCATGACGCACCGAGCGGCGTCATTACTGAGCGCAGCCCGTGCCCCGCCAACACACGATATACACGGGGCGGAGAGGGGGGCACGACGCGACCTCAGCCCCGTCACATCACGTCAGAGACGGCGGGTCCGTCCAGCGCGTCCCTTCCCTCGACCCACCATAATGCAGCGGACCTGCCCCTCGCGTCCCTCTGCCCCGACCCACCATGATGTAGCGGGCCCGCCCAGCGCGTCCCTCCTCCGACCCACCATGATATAGACGGCCGGGTTGCTGAGGGCCGCCCAGAGCGCGGCCGGCTCCGCCGCGGCCACGGCCGCGTTGACGGCGGCCACGGCCGGCAGGAGCGCCAGCGCGCCGCGCAGCGCCGGTCCGCTCAGGTCGGCGCCCTGCTCGCGCCGCACGGCCGCCATCTCGCGCAGGAACAGCGGCGCCGCCCAGCCGGGCAGCGGCGCGTCCGGCGCAGCCAGCGGCGCCAGCAGCGCCAGCAGCTGGTCCGGGCGCGGCGCCGGCGAGGCCAGGCACGCGTTCACCGCTGCCACGAGCGCCTCCTCTGCCGGTGGAGAGGTGGAGCGGGTCAGGGACGGCATCAGCGCAGGAGACAGTACCAGGGGTCGGACGGCAGGGAGGCTGCGCCACGCCGAGGGGAAGGGAAGGGGGGGACAGGGGAAAAAGCAGAGGCAATGTGGTGGGCCACCAAGATTGTACGTGTAGAGCACGTACGGAGTCCGGAATGAACTCTGAGAAGAGAGACCGAGGAGTGCAGATCTGATCAGGCAGATTCAGAAGTTCGTCGGGTCGGGCTACAGTGAAGCAGAATAGTTGGGCTCTTGAGGAGTTGGACCAGATATCCACTTTCCAGGTGACGGCGACCAGCCATGTCAAGTGAGCCCTCACCCAACCGAAGTGTCCACATTGGCCAGAAGAACGGTAGGGTGCCGCCGCCCAATATGCACGGATCAAATTGTATTCTCCACATTTTGAGGCCAGTTCCAACCTCGTGTCATATCAGAAAACGGACATACAGGAACAATCTCGAAGGCTTGCATGATGTACCGGCCGCTGTCCTCGCTGCTCCGGGGTGCCATGCAAACTTGTTAGCTCATCACGCATTTGGCCAACAGGCTGCCCATCCCCGATTGGGCAGTCTGATGACCTCTGACATATCGCGAGTTAATCCACGTGAATGACCAAGCATGACCTCGTCATGCAATCACAGTTTTCATCTGACAAAGCAGATACGCAGACTTATGAACTATGACCCTTTTGACATAGCCAGGTAGCCTCGGATCATGTCCGGTTATGCGGGTGGAGCAAACAGCAGTGATTCAGTCGGAAGGATGCCAGCATGAAAACGGAACATGGAGGCCAGCGTGTAGCTGGGGTCAAGCGAGGTCCCGGGGTACCCGTCAGTACGTTATATTTCGGGGCCTCGAGGTCATGTCAGGTCAGCAGCCTTTCGTGACCTGTTTGACCGAAAGCCATTCCCCGATTATATTCCCCGATCAGCTCTTATGTTATACAAAACATTGTTGTCATTCATTTTTAGAGTAATGCATAATTTTTCGCCGAACAGTTCCCTTAGGCAAGTTACGGATATCCGCCGTACGAACACAGCCTATTTTGGCCCGCTCTGGGAGGCTGCCGGTTGGCCTGGCAGGGTCCGCTGGTACGCCATTTGATGCACAAAAAACATGCGATGGCTATGCTGACATTGTCATGGAGCTGCGATGCGTAGTTTTGGCACAGTAGTCGGGAAAGTCACGATTTATCATGATCGGCACACCTCCAGGTTATTTTTGTGACCTAGGAGGCTATTAACTCGGGAACGTCCTCACCACAAAATTGGGCCTTCGCGGTCGGGTGTCAGTGTCGGGCTATGGTAAGGTGAGGGCAGGTCGGGTCCAGGGCAGGTCAGGTACAGGACAGGCCAGATCCAGGTCAGGCCAGGTCCAGGTCCAGGTCCAGGTCACAGCACCCGCTTGTCAGCACCGATCAGAGCAATCAGCCGAATACGCTGACGCGAAATCAGGAACAACGAACCCCGGCTCAATTTCCACACATTAGGCACGACAACATGGAGATAGAAACCCATCGGTGGTCACTATCCGACAGCTCGACACACCTTGCACTGCACCAAACAGTGAATGCTAAACTGAAGACAGCAGGAAGAAGAAAGACGAGACGCGTGTCCCCATCGCCGGCGATTGTGAGAGGGTGACCGTGTCCCCATCCCCGGTAGTAGAGAGGGTGACCTTGTCCCCACCCCCGGCGGTAACGTGACCGTGCCACGTGTCTCGTGGTACTGAAGATGACCGTGTCCGGTTGCAGTCGCGGGTATAAAGCCGGCACCTTGCGCAGCTGTGGGGGAACCCCAGAACCGGCGGCTGCGGGACCGTGGCAGCGCAGGTAAGCCGCGGTCTGACCGATCCAGCCAGTCCCATCCCCCCGCCCAGGTAACCGGCCCACTCGGGGGGAGGACACGGCATGGATAGCTGGCTCGGGCATACAGTCTCAAAGGCAGCTTGTCCGCTGCGTGGATCGTGATGTGATATCAGATTTTGAATAGCCTTCCCACGTGGAGATTTTGGATTTGTTTCTTGTTGATCAAGATTGCTGTTATTTTTACATCTTACAGCGATAAAACGACGTCATTTCTACGCACAAGTTGATAGATGTCACCTGGTCACAAAAAAACGCGAGAATGTACTACCACATTGACGTGTGCCCTCAACCATTGAAATATCTTCACATTTAATTTGGTTAATAAACATCGCATAAACTTATACTACTTTCCATGTATTAACCAGGCATGTGCTGAGGCGGAGTGTTTGAAACCAATCGCGTTTTTAATTTAACTCCGTACCATACAGAGGTCGTTGGTGTAGAATTGACAATACCCCCAACAAGCATTTAACACTAACTTTGCAAATCCGTCGAAGTACGACTCATCCTGGATCAAGCTGCTCACTGAAACGGCCAATGAAGCACGTGTTCTCTTTGATACAGAGCTCTACTTGGGAGTATTGACAAAAAATCACCTTGATAAGCACGTATCACGAAAAACAATGGTTTTCAAATGGTCGACTGATCTTAATTTACGCATGCAAACCAAAATACAAATATCATTTCATACTAATCCAAAAATTATGCAGGGAGGCAACAACCTTATGAAAAATGTGTCATTGTTTAATGAAAACTGACTTGAGACGGTTCAGGTTATCATCTAACAAATGGCAGCACACATTGGCCATTCCGAATTCCCTGTTTCGTTTCCATATCGACCTCCCCTAGCTCACCAATTGCCTGTTTTGTCGTCCTTTCTACGCGTCACCACGTCGAGCGTGAATGCATGTGCAGTTGGTAACATCGTTTCACCCAGTTTCCCTCTAACTGATTAGTGGCGTCACCGATGGTGTTCTTGTCAGAAGGTCTACATGCACCGGGGGTGTACGATCCAGCAGCATCGCTTGCCGCTCCAACCAACATGATTTCTTTATCTGAGACATGTTTGACAATGATGACATTGGCACAAACATGTTTAACCCTGCATATACATTTAATGGTGATGAACAAATGGAGCGATTTATGAGTCAATTGGGACTCGTAGGTGATACGAATGTGACCATTGTGCACGGCTTTGGTATATTTGGGGCGGCTTTATGCGAGAAAATATGTAGCTCCACTGCATAGCTGTAACAAGACAACATTAGCGCAGTTGACAATGAAGCAATCGAAATTGGAAAACATCAAACGAAAGAGTTATTTAAAACCTTACTTCGTTTTCGGCGTAACAGCTTATTGACTAACGGGTACGTACAAAGTACAAGTTTCGTAGTGTCTGGTGGTGAAAATGGTAAAAACAGTTGACACCAGGTGCATCAGCACTTTGCACCAGTCTGGACACGGTGCGGACGTATGGCTTGAAAGAACTAGGAAAAAACATGATAGCGATGGTCAGACACCGAATAGGATTCAAATAAAATGCTCTGCGCAATGCACCCAATGCAGCACAGGCGCACATATCCGAACGCACCTGCATCGTCCACGGGTGGTGGACAGTTGATGTCGTCTCTACCTGTATGCTCTCGTCGCACCTGACATCCGTGGCTTGGTGGGTCCGTTTTGCGACAACACTCGATTAATTTAATACCACACTCATGCGAGCAGCTATTGTGTAACGATGACGGAATTAGATGAACCTGCGATCTACTTTGCGCTAAGGTCACCGTGCTTCGCTATACGAGCATGCTCAATCACACTACATAACAGCGAAAATTTCAACATCCTGACCTCGTCATAGACCACCAAAATACGCACTTGATGTAAAATGTGGCGAAAGCTGTTTTGTTTTGTGCTATTCGGACCTTGTGGCGATTTCACGTGCTATATTTGCATGGCTCTGCTGCCATGTCGTTGTCCATTTCACATTAATTTTCCACATTTCAGTGACTGTATTCCTTGACAGAATCATCATGCATTTCAAAACAGCACGTCTCCACTGCAGACCACACCTGAACTTGAATCACCTGCCTCACTGAACTCTCTCCGTCATGCTGCATATGAATAGCAACCACTCATGTACCGTTTGTCGGTCTCCAACTCAGTCTCCTCTGCTGGGCCCTCTGATGGGCCCAGAACTACGCCAGTCTTGGATCTGACAGTGTGAGGGAGGGGGGGGGGGTTATTTAGGCCAACAGCCTATTGCATCGGAATGGCTGCCGCGGAATGGCTGCGTCGGAATGGCTGACGCGGCCGCGCCCTCGAGGCGGCGTCGGCCGCGTCGACGGAGACGGCCGGGCCCAAACCATGAGGCGGCCGGCGACCGGGCGGAGCATCGGTCGCCGGGTCACTGCCCAGGGCAGCGGCAGCGGGACACACTAAGCCAGGCACGAACCGGCGGCGGAGGGCAGCACCACTGGGATAGGGCGGCAGGGGCGGGGGCAGTAGGGCTCGGTGTTATCCAGCAACGGGAGAGATTGGTGGTGGTACGTCCACGTATCCACAGCAACGTTGGTGCCATCCCCTCTTCTGAATGCCGTCGGAGTTATTTTACCTGAGCCTTTGCAAATGTCGCACGCAGGTGGGTGATATTCACGCATCAGTGCTCCAGGAATAGTGCCTGCGGTGGCTCCACTTTGATCCGTTGAGGCTCATATTATCAGGCAACGACAGGCACTGATCCTTTCGCCAGAGCTGTTTGCGACCCTGGCCAAGTAGGACTATCTCCGGTGGGCTCCCGCGATTAGTGCACTAGCATAGCAAAAGCTTGATGCTCCCACAGACCTGGGTGATGAAGGACATAGCTTTGCAAGGCTGGAAGAACGCGTAGCACAGGTCATGAGTTGGCCGTCAGCAAATAACGCAGTAGAATGAACGAGATTCGAATTCTACAAAAGTCCAGTCAACTCAAAGTTGTCAAAAGTAAAAAAAAAAGTAAAAAGTCAAAGCTGATTGTTTTGATTCATGCATGCATACGGCATGTTAGCACGGCGGTGGAACACCCGGCAGCGGCACTACGTGACTGAAAATGGCACCCCATGATCACAACGCGAACCTGTCAACCACACACATCAAGTCTGTGCCGGTGCACTACACTGGATGCAAACGGAAACAATGTCAGAGACCACCTGAATCAAATCCACCAGAATCAGGACCTGTACCTCCATGGATCCAACGTGTGCCACTCACGTACGATTCAGGTGCGACTCACGCACTCACTTTGTGTGATTCTCGGGGGCCCAAAGAGCCGGTTGTACGTATAATTGCTTCCCGGATAACTATTACCGTGTTTGTCCGCTGTTGTTGGATCACGTTAACATCGTCACACCGCCTTACACAGAATTTCCAGATATATTTGTCTCAAACTACTACGCCGCGCGAAATCCGTATCTTATCCCAGTTTGTTTGACTCGGATGCTCTTGGCACGTCGCTGGCCTCGAGTGGTGCTCAGGATAGCATTTGTCTATCTCCGCAGATAGCCATGCGAACGAAATACAACCGGCAAGTTTTCTTTTACCGAAGATTGAATCGCCAATACCATACGCCACGCTGTACGGTCAGCTGTTTGATACTAACTCGTTCCGAATGCAGCCATAATACGGAGAGCTGATATGAGCAGTAGGCTAATTAGCTAGTTTACATGGGCCCAGAACTTAAAATGCACAGTCCGTTCGAAGCATTGGCAACATGACCCATGCTTCAAAGACAGCCTCAGCCATCATTTGAATCGCCAACTGCTGCCAGCTCGCCCTCCAATCGCCGTGGGCCCCGGAACGCACTGACGTCCCTCATTGGCTACGACTTCAAGCTGGGCTGGGCCAACAAGTCTGGTGACGACAATTCTACGTTTGATCACACGATCCTTCTTGGAAGCATCATGCGATTCTGCTGTATTCGAAGAAAAAAAAACGAGGGAACGCAGGTGATTTCATGGTGCAGTCAACGCTACCACGCTTCAATCGGCGGTACATTCGAAGTTACTGAGCCAATTCAAACTACGCGATTGAAAGTATGCACCTCAATGACATCATGTTCAACCACCAGCTGAATGTATGTTGATCCTATTGAGCTGTCTGGTACGTTGAATGACTTAAGTTACTGAGCGTAAATTTGCTGAGGCTGGTGACTTCTATTTCGAACCGTACACACACACACATAATTGACTCTTGCAATCACACATCATCACATGACTTCACATCACATCACACATCATATCACACACACACACACATCAAATGACTTCTATTTCGAACCGCACACACACACATCAGGCCTAGAACACATGACAAACACCGCCTGGTGTGTATACCCTTAGCTCACCAGTACTACCCACCCACTGAAAGTTGAATTCTACAGAAGTTGCATTACACACCTCTCACCATCATGGAGAAAAAGGTACCCGATACCTGCGGTGTCACATTATGACGTGCTAATGTATGTTACGCCATGAATAGAGCCCGGCGGACCTTTCCGTGTCAGCTCCTGTCTGAGCCGTCCACCATGATGTTAAATCTGTTCCGAACCCACAGGCGCTCGTTTCGGGAGTTCAACCCTCCCCAGCACTTAACACCCAATGGTTTCAATGGTGACCCCACTTGACAGTCTTCGAAACAAAATCCGCTCCCCTGTAACATTGCAACAGAGGAAAACTGGTCGACATCACAAGACAACCGTAGTCAATTGGGAAACAGGTGTGGCAGCATGACCCGAACATTTCAATGAGGTCAATGAGTGAATGAAACTCAGCCCAAACATTACGGCCAAGAATGACAGACTTCGTCCCCATCTTACGAGCCACACGTCAGTGGCTACGACGGCCACTTTGCTTCCGCGTGACGCTGTCATGGGACTGACCTTGATGCCGCTGGCTGAACACCTGGTTGACCTGGTCGATCACCCGCTGCACGTCCTCCGTGGACGGGGGGTGGCCGTTGGTGACGCGCCTCAGCCCCTCCATGTAGTCCGACATGCAGTCCGAAGCAACACGCTGCGAACATAACCCGTGCCTGGGGTGGTCAGACCGCTCGGGCATACGGAGGACCGCGCCCTCCTAGTGGCCATCCTTCTAAAGTTTCCGGTTTAGTATAAAAATATCCGCGCTAGACCCTGTCAACACAACACACTTCAAAGGCGCGATGAGAAAACACATGAATGCGGTCACAGTCGATGGTACCGAACGATAGCACGGGACTGACAGCCGATAAAGGATACCACTGACCCGCAGTCGGAGGCGGGGTACACCACTGACCTGCAGTCGCAGGCGGGGACACCACTGACGTGTACTCGGAGGCAAGGGACACCACTGATCTGCAGTCGGAGGCGGGGGACACGCCACTGACCTGCAGTCGGAGGCAGGGGATACCACTGACCTGCAGTCGGAGGCAGGGGACACGCCACTGACCCGCAGTCGGGGGCAGGGGACACCACTGACCTGCAGCCGGAGGCAGGGGACACGCCACTGACCTGCAGTCGGTGGCGGGGGACACCACTGATCTGCAGTCGGAGGCAGGGGACACGCCACTGACCTGCAGTCGGAGGCGGGGGACACCAATGACCTGCAGTCGGAGGCAGAGGACACGCCACTGACCTGCAGTCGGAGGCGGGGGACACGCCACTGACCTGCAGTCGGAGGCAGGAGACACCACTGACCTGCAGTCGGAGGCAGGGGACACCCCACTGACCTGCAGTCGGAGGCAGGGGACACCACTGACCTGCAGTCGGAGGCGGGGGACGACTCTGACCTGCAGTCGGAGGCAGGGGACGCCACTGACCTACAGTCGGAGGCGGGGGACGCCACTGACCTGCAGTCGGAGGCGGGGACGCCACTGACCTACAGTCGGAGGCGGGGGACACGCCACTGACCTGCAGTCGGAGGCGGGGACGCCACTGACCTACAGTCGGAGGCGGGGGACGCCACTGACCTGCAGTCGGAGGCGAGGACGCCACTGACCTACAGTCGGAGGCGGAGGACGCCACTGACCTACAGTCGGAGGCGGGGACGCCACTGACCTGCAGTCGGAGGCGGGGCACACGCCACTGACCTGCAGTCGGAGGCAAGGAGCGGCCAGGGCGGCCCACAGGCCGGCCGGGTCGCCGCCAGCCAGCGCCTCGTGCAGACGGGCCAGCGCGGCCGCCCGGTTGGCGGCGCCAATGTGGCCCTGGATCTCGGCCTGGGTCAGCAGCTCGTCGTACACGTCTGCCTCGAACGTCTCCGACAGCGACTGCAGAGAGCGACAGCCTCAGTGTCACTCACCGTGTCGGGCACAACGATCGGAACTGAGACACTCAAAGAAACGTTATAGTCTGAAGCTCCCGTACAGTCAGGCACCTGAACACAGCGGAACAAGTGCTGTGTTTGATGTCACAAAAGACCTGACAATGACCACGTGTCTTTTCAACCTGCAACCAGAGCAAGACAATGACCGTAGGTCTATATGCCCAGCATCAGCGTTGTAGGACTTTAACTTCATGTCCACATCGCGACCACAATCGTCCGCTCCTGACCCAGAGCGCCGGCGGCCGAGACGTACCCGGTTCTGGGCAGCCTCCACCTTGCTGTGTTTGGCCGCCGCCAGCCGGCTCTGGTAGAGGTCAGCATTTTCGGCCGCCACCTCCCGCAGGTGAGCGTTCGGGTTTTGCAGGCCGGCCAGCGTCTCGGCGGGTACCTGCCGCCACGGCAGAGGTCAGGGCACCGGAGGGCAGGGCAGGGCAGGGCTGGACGGGGTTTGGTGGGGCAAGACACGGCAGGGCAAAGCGGGGTAGCACGGGGCAGCTCCAGGCAGGGTAGGGGAGCGGTAAGAGGAGTTTCGAATTTCAAATATTATCGAACACAGTGGAGTGCGTTACCTGGTCTCCACCTTAGTTCAAATTATGCACCTTACGCGCGAATGTCGTCGAGACGGCGTGCAACGCGTGGCTCGAACACACACCTTCCTCATGCATCATTGACAGCCAGGTGCGAGAACTCAGCGCACATTCAGAGGACAGTTGATCCGCACATGAAAAACTCGTGCGGGCCCTGGGCATGCATCCTCCTCGGCCGGACAGTTGCCCCACGACCACTCCTCGGCGCAGTTAATCTCGCCCTCTAGTCCCAAACATCACAAATCGAGCCAAGCATGTCGGCGACATTCAGTGTTTCGCTGATAATCACACACAATTCCCTAGTCCGAGGAGCGCGCGAGGCGAGCCGCGGTCTGACTACACGCCGCCGGCGCCCCGCCCCCTCCCTCCCTCTGCGCACCTGTCGGTCAATGGCCTCGTTAATGACGATGACGGCCGCGTGAAGGGCCGCCTTGTCGACGGGCATCTCGCGCGCCAGGATGCCGCCGATCTTGCTGAACGTCGGCAGGCTGAGGCCGTACTTGCGCAGCTCGGCCGACACGGCGTCAATCTCGGCATCTGCCAGCGGCGCCGGACGTCAGGACGCTCCGGCCGGCGGCGAGCGCGCCGCACGCGCGGGGAGAGACGGCGATCACGGATTCATTACACTGCAAGGGCGGGGGACGGAGCAAGCGCCCGCGGCGTGGGTCGAGACACGGCCTGGTCACTGACGCTCCGGGTATCCGCCGGTGTGGCGGGAGTGAGGCGCCACGGCATTGGGAGCGGTGGAAGAGGCGCCGGACGGCGGCGGACAGCAGCGCCCGGCGCCGCCCGGTGCGGCCAGGTTGTTGTGCGGTGCGGCCGCGTCGCACCCCGCTCCGTCTCACCCGTGAAGACGGCTTTGCCCAGCAGGTCGGGCATCTGTGGGCCCCGGCCCAGCTTGAAGGCGAACAGGCTGAGCGCGTGGATGCAGTACACCGTCTTCGGCATGTTCTTCTTCTCGTACACGTCAGTGGTCGTCGGTATGAAGATCTGACGGAGCAGATAAGTTAAGCTGGCGCGGATGTGGAAGGTCTCATGAAATTAGTGATTTCTTATGCTCCTGGTGAGCTTTATGAAACGCCTAAATAGAGTTTACAAAGATTGTGACCCTCGCTGCAGCAGCCAGAGGGCACGCGCAAGCAGTATGTAAAATGTGCTTCATATGACGGCAACTCACTCGTCAAACACACTGCAACTGAAACAAAAACGGCGACTCGCCAACTCAATGTGATTATCAATACACGTACTTGCGTAAAAGGACAAACTAAAATCACACCAAAACAATAGGATGCAAGGCGGATGCCCACCTGTGGTAGCCCCATCTCCCGCATGGTTTGCGTCCAGATGTTGATGTTATCCGTGTGCCGGAACTGCAGGCCCCTGGCGGCGTAGCGCGTAAGCTGCAGGTCGTAGACGCGCCGCGAGGTGTCGGGCCGCAGCAGTAGCGCCAGGCGCGCCAGGTGCACGCCGTGTCGCAGCGACTCCTCCAGCTCGGTGGTCGGCGGCAGGACGTCGTCCAGCATGGCCTCGACCCAGCTGCGGCGCGGCGGCGGCGGGCGGGGTTAGGGCGCGGGCCAGACACTGGTGGAGACTGACAGGGCACAGCGGTCGGGCGGGGTCAGTCACGGGCGAGGTTGCACCGGCCGCAGAGATAGAACAGCGCCTGAGTGACACACGGAGTTCAACTGGCACATTACTACAATGTTGGTCACGCACAACGATCGGTACATGCAGATGAGCCGGCGAAGAGCGTACAAGGAACACCACGCGTTGGGGTGCTCTCTTGTCCACCGTACCGTTTGGCCTCCTCCAGTCGGCAGAGATACTCGTAAGCCACGCTCTGCTGCCGCTGGCTGTCCATTTCGTCCGCCGTCAGACGGTGGTCTCCTGCAGCACAAGACACGCATGCTAGAAAGGCCAGGCGCGTGGGGCTGCAGCCGGGCGTGAGGAGGTGGAGTGGGGCGGCGGTCCCCTGACATCGGATGTTACAACACGGACACGATGCTACATCCGCCTGAAGCACGTTGACATGACGGGCCATAAGGCACCTTTTCCTTCAGGATGTGTCACCTGGACGAAAACGGCGTGTTATTCGCTCAGGCCAAGAAAATGGGGAGGAGGCAGGGGGGGGGGGGCGGCGCTTAAAAATTTGGCCACATTTAACGCAAAAATCATTTGGCATACTTAATCATTCATTCATTCGCCATACATAAGTCATTTATGTAAATCGGTCCCGTTCGTGCAAAAAGTGCATTTCTTTTACTTTGGATTCCGTGGAATAAGAGAACAAGATATGCTGCGTGCTCATGCTGGCTACCTCCACACTTCGGACTCCCCTCACGTTGCATTATCGTCACCATGGCTTCGGCCCAAAAACCGAATGACCGTGGATGCCTTCCCCAACAGAACACTTGTCGGCCGACGGCATCCATTTTATCTGGTTGGCCCCCTGACAGCGCGTCGCTCAATGCTGCCGGGTCGACCGCAGCAGTTACGGCGGTCGAACGAAAGTACCTGATGATGATGATGATTATGATTTGGGCTTTGAGCGTAGCGACTACGTTGGTCATATGGCGCCCATAACCTACTTTTTGTCTAACAGTAGCCTGAAAAAGCGGGAGATAAGGTTTCGTTCGATATATGACATGAAATTGTACGTCTTCAAGATAACTAAAAATGTGGCCGTCATGTACTGAGCTGGAATCGTCTCCCAACATACCACAGAGCGTTGGACGCAAGGACCCAGATCCAAAATGGGGCATACGTTCCAAGGCGAGGTGGGCACAATCTATCAAGACAAGTCGTACAGTGTAACGATCCCCGCAGCGAGGACACCGCGGTTGATCTTCCCCGCATAACAGGTATCGGTGAGTTGCGTATGTGTGTCCTATTCTCAGGCGGCATAGCGTCACTTCCTCCCGCCTCACCCTACGACAGCTGGACGCCCATGGTCCCAACCGGGGCTTTATCTCTCAGTTTATTGGCAGCATGCACATCCCAATTCGCTTGCAAAACGGAAGTACCTATTGCAGTGCGCTGCGGGTTCGACCGCGTGCATATGACAGCACTGTGGATGCACTATCGGACGGCTACATCAGTAACTGTCTACCGGCAATACCTATTTTGTTCATATGAGCCCCTGGCTGTCCGGTAACGCGGTGGCTAACATACGGCAGCCCGCAAATATTTAAAATCGTACACGGAAGTGTTACCGTGTCGATTTGGTAGCGCTGCCAGCTTGCACTGGAAAGCGTTTGTCGGCCAAGGGCACCCATTGCATTCGGTTGAGCATCTGGCAGCACATCACTCAATGCTGCTAGGCCAGCCACAGTGGCAATTTGCAAGGTTACGGGGGTCGATCAAAAAGCCTTATCGTCGCGCGCGGCGGCTGCGACCGTAGCGACAAAATAACACTATGGGATCACCGGCGAGCGGCACCGTAAACCATTCGTAAGCCAAACACCACCTAGCATGCTCATTTGATCCCCTGACAGCGCATTGTTGAATACGGCCGGCCGGCTGGGAGCGCGATGGTCAAGATACAGCAGTCCGGGAAACATACTCATAACCGCGCGTGGAGAGTGCGACCGTATGCACTTGGTGGCGGTCCTGTCAGACTGTCAGCTGACTGGAACATGCTTGTTAGCAGATGGCATTCATTTTCTTGCAACAGTCCAGTGAAACGGTTGAGCGGGGAAGTAACAACACAGAATATGGAAGGATTTACGGAGCCTAGCTTCCTTACATGTAGCGGCCGTTGAGACGCAAAGCAGAACAACTTCTTCGCAACCTCAACGCAACGCATTCCACTTCTCAGTTTAAAGTCGTCTAACTACATCACCTGCATACTGCGACGCTGACGCTTATTCTATTACAGGCGGCAGCAGAACAGCGTCAGATAAACGCCATGCAATGTTCAAATAAAAATATGCGCGATTTAGCAATGAGTTTTCACCATCGCTGCAGCTACCGACCAACACCCACAAACAGCCAAACAGTCCCCGTGCTTGGCATATGGCTCAGCAAGAATAACAGAATGAACCCTCGCGCAGAGTTTGCGTGAGCTGCCTACAAACACTCGCCACTCCCCTAATAATGCTCAGTACGTTAGTCGGTTTAAACTTCCACTGATCCGTTTCACCCATGCAAAATTCTTCGTTGGCTCGTTTCATGGAGGGATAAAGCTCTCTGGAGTGTCTGAGTTCGTTTTCCGGGGGGGGGGGGGGGGATAAACGCTGGTGTTCACACGTCCGATGTGCAGCACGCACCAAAGCGGCTGCTGATAGCGACAGCCGCTTCACATCACGCTCCGTATCCATGCTTGGCCATGACATTCTGCATACACGCAAAACCGCGATGCCTCGGATGGACGGGCCCGCTCTAAGATCGGAGTCCGGTGCCAGCACCCAGAGAGCTCGCGCGCGCGTGGCACAAACGCACACTTGTAACGGTCAAAGAAGTGGTGGTGGATAGCTCCGCTGTGTCCTAGTGGCGCTAACCCGTTTTCAGCCTTGGACAGATTGTGGTTCTCGGTTTCCTTCGTCCTTAGTGTCCGTGCAACTTAAACGCCCGAACATCAACTAACGCCAAGCACGGTAATCTATCAATAACTTTGTCTCAGTCAACAAAATGTCCGTTTAATTTGAGTCAGACCTAATTGGACAAATATATCGAATCGAATGGGTGGCTTTTTATCTAATTTTGTTTGCATGTTTTAACCTGAGACGTTTATATGCTTGGAGGTACTCCTGAGCCAAACCATGTACACCCATTCAGATTGTTGGTATATCTTAACTTCTGCCTACCTTCCCAGGTCATAGTTTTATCGCCGACATACTCCCTCCAGGATCGCGACTTTATTTCATACTGTCTTTGTTCGCGGTTTTCGCCAGCAATCAGATGCAACAAAATGTTCAACGCCACTTTCGTCACCGCAGCATAACAGCGAGCATTCTGCGAAAAAGGCCTGACAGTAAACACTTCTTACACATTTCCAGCTGTCCTGACTGTCCAGTAATGCGGCGACACAGCCCTGGGAAGCCACAGCCAGGGGATATTTTTTGTTTATAGACTGGATTTTTCGTCTCGTTCAGCCTGCGCCGTCGCAGTGCCAAACACGGTGGTGGCTGGCCTGTTTGGTACGGACCGCACCGGAGAGCACGGTGCGGCAGTTTGTTTATGGCGGCGTCTGGCGCGTGTCAGCGTTTCAGGACGCCGGCGGTGACACAGCCAGGCACGGCGCGAAGATGTCAGCTGACACCGGGGGACGGGCCAGCCCGGACCCCGGCCGGCCGGGCCCACGGCAGGGCTGTGACGAGTCGCTGAGACAGCACGGTGCCGGGCCACTGACGAATCAATGAGACGGTGCGGTGCCGATGCACAGCC
The DNA here is from genome assembly GCF_011947565.3 of Pollicipes pollicipes. Taxonomy (NCBI): domain Eukaryota; kingdom Metazoa; phylum Arthropoda; class Thecostraca; order Pollicipedomorpha; family Pollicipedidae; genus Pollicipes; species Pollicipes pollicipes. The sequence goes on along the minus strand of NW_023596576.1, from coordinate 59,181,558 downwards.
GCACCTCATCGGGATGAGACTGCTCAGAGCAGCGAAGTTGAAATCAGTGAACAGTCGAAGCGGTGTTGGGATCATGCGGAACACACCGGGGGTTTATCGGCACTGTGGGGTTGACCCACATGAACGCCCGCTTCCTGAGGCGGGTGGCGGTCAACTGGTGCCGCGCGCCGAAGGCGGGATCACTGGGTCTGCTGGCACTCCCGGCAAACATGCCAAGCCTGGCTCGTCCTGTCACCCGGAGATCCCGTCCAAATTTGTCAATTCATGTCGTCCGCTGTCAAACGGACAAACACGGCCAGACATCAACACAAACATGCCTCTATGTCTGGGAACTACTCGCACAGGAGAGATGCTGCAGTTTGCTCCAAGCGGCTACACGCACCGCTTTGGTGTGACGTCCGATGTCTGCCGCGTCCATCATAGACTGATCAATGCCCATTCCTAGCCAACACGGTAAGCCTTGTTACAACGTGTCAGCCATGCCATGTGTGGGGAGTCAATACCAGGTGGCCCCACGGGGCCATTTGGCTGTTGTCATAGCATTGCAAACATGTCAGTCATGCACCGGAAACTGTCCGAGCCACACTGATAAGTACTGCTCACACTGAAATCACCATCGATGAAAATTTACAATATCAATTAAAATCTATTGTGATGATTTAATTCACCTCCATAAGTGGCTTCAACTCCACAGATTTCGTCACGTTGAATCATCGTGCACCACCGTAGACCCAGACCCAGATTACTCCCGTTGCATCATCTGTACATGGGTCGTGGGCGACACCGATAGGCCGCTTGGGCGTGCCTCAAAACGACTGCTTAACTGTTACAAATGTCGAGAAAACTCCGGTTCAGAGACAGAAAGCCCGTACAAGCCCTTTCGTACACAATGTGTCTTTACGAGCTGAATACAACAGCAAGCTGCAATCCTTTGGGATGAGGTGATTCTTGGGTTTAAAGAACGATTTATAATGTGAAACTACATGTGTGCACCAACAGATACATACCATGTGTGTAGAGCTATCGTTACTGTGCGCTGAGAGCAGACATATGTCGAGTATCATCACGTAACGAGTTCAGGACATTTCTGAAGGAGTCGCTAACAATCGCTGACCGTGGCAGGCGGGAGCGGGTCCGACCCGGGCGGCCGCAACCGTCCCTAACCCTGACCGCCGGCAGGGCGGGAGAGCCACGAAAGCGTCCACAGCCGTCGGGCCTGACTGGTGCGACCTGACTGTGACCTGCGGCACTGGTGACGGCGTCGGCAGACCGAGCGCATCTCCAGGCTGCAGAGTGACAATGTGAGCAGGCCGTACTATGGTCCCGTCACCGTTACACGTCAGACGAGCTGCGGCCCATCGGCACGAGGTGCGACCGTCCCGTGTAAGCGCCCCGACCAGGGGCAGAGCGCGGCACCCCGCCCGCAGCGTCGGACGCAGGGACCTCGCCCGCGCCTGCAGCCTGCGCCCTGCGAATGAGCGCGACCAGCCGCCGCCGACAATGAGGATGTGGGCCGTGTCCGTCCGGCGGACAGGCCCCGCCGTACCAGACGGACCCGGCGCGCCGGCGCTGCAGGGGGAGATCTGTGTCTGTCCGGCGGACAGGACTCGCCGAACCAGACAGACCCGACGCGCCAGCACTACGGGACGGGGTCTGTGTCCAGCTGGCGGACAGGACCCCCTTCCCCCCGAACCCAACAGACCCGACGTGCCAGCACCGCAGGGCGAGGTCTGTGTCGTCGCGTCACCGCCTGGTGACACATGGCGGGTCTGGTGCCGAGACGACACTGGTCTGGCGGGGCACCGGACGCCTCCCGTGCGTTATCGCCTTGTTTTATTGCGTTCGATTCCCTTGAAGACTGTACGTGGTAGCCGCAATTCAAATATTCAAAAAGACTGGCAGCAGTCCCGTGCTGCCGAATCGCGCGGCTCAGCACGAGCGTGGACTCTCGGCGGTCTCGAGTTGCCCGCTCTTCAGCGACACATGGCCTCAAGTCTCGAGAGCGGCGCGAAGAGAGGAGCGGGTCCGACCCGGGCGGCCGTGGCCGTCCTGCGCGCTCCAGGGTCGGCGCGACGCCGGTCCAGCCGGCGCCGCCCTCCGCGGACAGGGGCAGCGCAAGCCGGGGCAGGAGCAGTAGGAAGCGGCGCTCCCCTTCTTCAGAAAAATAAACGCTACACAAGTGCGGCGTTGCGTAGAAAGAAACCAGGCCGCAATCGCCCCTTCCCCGTCCCCCCTTCAATCTCCGGGATCCACCGTCACTGCCACGAAGCAGAGTGCAGTGCACCAGGGAGACAAGCCCTGTGAGCTGACGTGTACTGTCGGCCAGAGAGCGTACAACAGCCGGCGGACTGTGGACTCGGGGCGAAACAACGGCCCAACCGTCAGACGAACAGCGCACGGTAATCGGCCGCGGTGTCCGCGATATCATATCGGAGATCAGGCCGGCGTTCCTACCGACTCCACCCGACAACCCACCCGAATCGGGATCCCCAAGGCTTCTTCTCCAGCCCGCCTGATCTTGCGGCGGAGCGGCTGCCACGGACGCTCGTGCTCAGCCCCGCTGGAGGGGCGCAGGGGGTGGGTGCGGGGGGGGGGGGGCGTCACGGAGATCAGGCCGGCGTTCCTACCGACTCCACCCGACAACCCACCCGAATCGGGATCCCCAAGGCTTCTTCTCCAGCCCGCCTGATCTTGCGGCGGAGCGGCTGCCACGGACGCTCGTGCTCAGCCCCGCTGGAGGGGCGCAGGGGGTGGGTGCGGGGGGGGGGGCGTCACCCCGGCCGCGGACCTCGGCCGCGTCACCGCCGGTCGGTGGACCTTTGGCCGGCGGCCGGCGGCCGACGTCATCAGATAGTGCGCCGGCACGGCGGGGCACGGAGGCCGGCCGACGGAGAGCGAGGGCGAGCGGACATCGGCTGTGCACGCGGCCGTGACTGCCTGTCGAGGCGGCGCCGAGCGAGCGGAGCGCGCGCGCAGCGAGTGACCGGCGCCAGCCGACCGAGCAGTCCGCCGACTGGGTGTCCGACGGCACAGCGCGTGAGTGGTGAGCGGGCGACGGGGCAGGCCGGTCCAGGTCACGGCCCCGTCGCAGCTTTGTCAGGTACCTGAGGTGGCGGGTGGGGAATTCGGAAAAAACAGAGCTTAAGACATGGTTCCGGACAAAATCTTAAAATTCAAGACCTCGGATACATATAATTGAAAAAGACAGCAGTCGGAACGTCACAAAGATGGCTCAGTCAGAAATGTTTTATGTACCCTGCTCAGCATACATTTCATCACTAAAACAGCCTTCCAAACGAGACATCTGTGGCCAACAAAAGCATCAACTCATCTAATGAGGCACGTCGGTGGCGCTGTGGTTGGGCACTTGGGACAGCGCCCGACCTTAGCATGAGGCTGAAAAAGGTCTAAGTTTCAATACTTTTGGCTATGGATTTCATTAAACGATGCGGGTTTTCTTCTGGCAGTGCCAGTGAAGTGGGATACATGGCATGCCTTCAAACGCAGAGGAAAGAACCGGTTAAGACCAGTTGGAGCCCCTCATAAACACTGCACTGGAACATAAATAATCAGCGAGCTCCATTCCGCTCGTTAATGTTTAGAACATCTGAGATCTGCTCCCACCGCGCGTGATCTAATACATACGCAACTATGTAGGTAATCTAACCAGGAAGGAAGGGCGTCAGGAGCCTTCCAATAGGCAGCTACAGTTTACCAAGTGGAAGGTCGCTCGCTGGAACAAGGAAGCGAGACATAACTGCACTTACGAAGGAACAAAGATAACGCCCACTGATAGGACACTAGTATCGGAAATAACATGATTCAACACGAACGCTGCTGTTCTAAGGAGACCGATTTACCGTTGCCGTGGTCATGGCCACCGATGAAGCTCTCTCTATACCCCCAAGACATGCTCGGATGGCTACAGAGATGTAGCAGTTATTGTCTTGTGTTTATACCAAAACTTGGGTCAGATGGGTCAGACTCAGCCAGACCAGGTCATGCGAGGAAGTCCCACGCCGGAGTCATACGAAGTCCGTGTCCTTAGTTTGCACTGCATTCAGGGCCGAACTTAGTCCAGCGAATGGAATAACACCGCATACCAATGTTTATCCATCAAGGTCGTGACAACTCCGGCAGAACGAAGGCGCGATCCCAAATAGATCACTTTGGGTGCGACAGAGTCGACATTCGCATGCAGCTCAGACCGCTGAGCTAGTTCGGACCTCAGCCTATGCACGACCCCGGTGACACGTACCAACCGTCGGACCAGGCGACCCCGGAAGGCGCGGAGTACGCCCGCCCCAGCGGCGGCCAGAGCCGCGTAGGTGTCGCTGGCCGCCTCAACGACCGCCGTCAAGCGTGGTAGGCATCGCCCCCAGCCGCAGTGTACGCAGCACCTCACGGACGCCCCGAGATGAGTTCCAGGCCTCAGCGTGTCTTTGTGCGTACGGTGTTTTGATGGCGCATCCCTCCACTACCCGCAGAGGTCACCACCCTGCCTGTCTGCGCCAGCCTCTCCAGACCAGAAGCGCCCCTCCCTCCCCACAGTGAGGCCCGTAAGACGTCCCTCGTAGGGTAACAGAGGGCACGCTGCGAGCGCACGGCTGAGGTCACCACCCTGCCTGTCTGCACCAGCCTCTCCGGACCAAAGCCCTCCCCACAGTGAGGCCCGTAGGACGTCCCTCGTAGGGTAACAGAGCACACTGCGAGTGCACGGCTGAGGTCACCACCCTGCCTGTCTGCACCAGCCTCTCCGGACCAAAGCCCTCCCCACAGTGAGGCCCGTAGGACGTCCCTCGTAGGGTAACAGAGGGCACACTGCGAGCGCACGGCTGAGGTCACTACCCTGCCTGTCTGCACCAGCCTCTCCAGACCAGAGCCGCCCCACCCTTCCCACAGTGAGGCCCGTAAGACGTCCCTCGTGGGGTAACAGAGGGCACACTGCGAGCGCACGGCTGAGGTCACCACCCTGCCTGTCTGCACCAGCCTCTCCGGACCAAAGCCGCCCCACCCTTCCCACAGTGAGGCCCGTAGGACGCCCCTCGTAGGGTAACAGAGGGCACACTGCGAGCGCACGGCTGAGGTCACCACCCTGCCTAGATGCGGCAGCGGTGATCCCAGGCGGCGCCCGCAGCCGCCACGCAGAAGGCCTCTCGACGGAGGGGAGGGGGAGGGGAGGGGTACCATTGGACGTGCGCCGACCAGGGGCGAGGACAGACGACTCCGTCGGTCGGGGAGCGGACCCGGGTCGGTGTTCTGGGGACAGCAGCCGCCGCGCCGACGGACTGGCTGACCCTGGCTCAGAGGGGATAGCGGGCGGCAGCTAACTGGGACGCAGCACTGCGCAGATGGCCCAACGCAGGTCAGGTGGTACGCCGCAGCGTCACCCTGACATGCTGTCGGCCGCGGCGTGCTTATAGCTGGGCAGTTTCGCCGTGCTCGCCTTCGCCTGTGACGGATATCAACGGATGGTGGAGATATTCGAGCTTACTGATGGCTAGAAAAATGTCGGATGTGCATTATTTCTCATGCGGATATCGAAAGTCTTTCGTGGGCATTTCCAGGCACGGCTAACTGGTACACTGTTAAGCATACTTTCCATTATGTCTTGTATTAGCTGCTCACCCCGAGGTACTGAAGTAGCTGCACTGGTTTGACCGCAGTTATGGTGTACACCGTTGGCTATATGTAAAACTGCAAAAAATTCTGACAACGGCACATGATTAACAAAAGGATATGGAAACACCAGTAACAAACATGAATATGCGCACATGTCCCAAAAGCAATTTTGCACTGTCTTTACATTTCCGGAGGCACCTGTGCGAAGGACACTCAGCATGCACGTAGGTATATAAGAGCGTGTGGCACGTAAAGGCAATTGTCGCTACGTTGCTCGTTAAACACACCGAGTATCAGCGTATAACCAAAATAACACATATCTTCCTTGAGACTTAAAATACACCATAACAGGCTGACGCCCGAGGGCGCGAGGATCGCTCCAAACCACGTGACAAAGAGGGTGTCTGGGGGCGGGGCACCAGGACTGGCACCGCTTTCCACCGTTGTCAGGCGAACAAAACAAAACAAAGCAAAACAAACGATGGGCACCACATAAGAAAAGACAATTTCCAGTCGCCAGCCACATGCCTCGCCGTCTGCGGACCTCTGGCGCCCCAGGATCGTACTGCATAGCGCGGTCGAGCTGTGTCTGGTCCGTGCCCTCGCTGCCAGTGCGCCAGCCCCAGCGCCGTCGCCTGAGACAGGCGCGACGGCAGGCGCGGCGCGGCTCGGTCCGGCGCGACGGCTGGCGCGGCACGGCTCGGTCCCGTGTTTAGACGGCACGGAGGCCGCCTGCTCAGCATGACGCCACGTGTTCGCCGGCCGTCCGGCTCACGCAGGCGGTCCGGCGCAGTGAGCCACGGTCTGCCCCACGACCCCGAGTCACGGAGGTGGCACGACATAGGCAGGGGCCCGGACCACCACCTCGACCCATGATGGCTCTCATCCGGTTACCGATAGCGCACTAACTGCTGCAGCGTGCTGGGCGCAGACGTGCAGCGCGGACGTCAGTGCCATCCCCCATCGCTGCGCGAGAGTCGCGCCCGGCACTCTGGCGGCGGAGCTCGCCACCGCTGGTCCCCCATCCGCCAGCCCCGCCAGCCCCGCCCGTGACCGAGCGTGTGTGTGTGCTGACAGCGGTGGTCGCGATGGCTCGCTCCCTGGCTCTGGGACTCGCCACCGCTGGTCCCCCATCCGCCAGCCCCGCCCGTGACCGAGCGTGTGTGTGTGTTGACAGCGGTGGTCGCGATGGCTCGCTCCCTGGCTCTGGGACTCGCCACCGCTGGTCCCCCATCCGCCAGCCCCGCCGTGTGACCGAGCGTGTGTGTGTGCTGACAGCGGTGGTCGCGATGGCTCGCTCCCTGGCTCTGGGACTCGCCACCGCTGGTCCCCCATCCGCCAGCCCCGCCCGTGACCGAGCGTGTGTGTGTGTTGACAGCGGTGGTCGCGATGGCTCGCTCCCTGGCCCTGGGACTCGCCTGCTGCTGGCTGCTGGGCGTCGGCAGCGGCATGCCGTTCCTGCCCCAGTGGGTCACAGAACTGGCCGAACTCAACAGCTTCGAGCTGTCATGTGAGTACTGTCCAGGCAGATCGATTGCAGTTCTGATGCCGAAGATCAACGATCATCAAATTTGCCGATGTAAAGAAGATATCGAGCAATAAAGCTTCAAATATCTTGTAGGCATATTCCACGTCTAACTATTTTTAGTTTTAATGATTGCTTGATGCCTTCTCTTATCCAATATCTATCGGTACATTAAAGATGGGTTATTTTTCGCCCAAAAAACAGAAGCTTCGGGCCCGTCTTAGTTGCAACGGCCAACTTAAAAGCATTAACAAAGATCAAGGCGTCTATGTCACATCAAATGTCCAGCGTTCGGTAGCTCATAGGAACGAAAGAAACGTTAGGTTCGTGAAGAAAGCACGAACGGCGATGCTTCACAGCGTGCCAAGCTTTAGGCCTTGACTTTCGATCAGGCTTCCCACCTTTACGTCGGGAGGAAGGAACAACACCGGCGTCCATGAGCGCAGCCCCCACACCCGCCGTCTGCATTTCAGTCACGCCGGCCAAGGAAGAGGACGCGTCCCGGATACGGCGCGAGGCGGAGGCCACGCTGGAGGACACAATCCGCGAGGTGATCCTCCACTTCAAGCAGGACGACGCCAGAGGCCTGCCCGGTGAGCACCAGCTCGGCGCGTGCCCGTACACGGAGCGTCAATCGCGCGTGCACGGCATGTGAAACGCCGTGGAGTGCAGAACATTGTCTTCACAGCAGAGGCTCATCGGCAGCTACCGATCGGTTGCTGACACTGCAGCTTCTTTCGTGAGTCTCCGCCGGTGTTAATCGCGTCGCGCATCGCGGTCCGGCTGACAGAGGCGCTTTCGCAGGATCGCTGGTGCCGGACCCTATGCCGGTGCCGGCCAAGATCGATCAGGAGGTGGCCGGAGCCGATGTCAAGCTGGAGGACATGATCCTCACCGGGCTGAAAAACTTCGAGCTGCGAGACGTCAAGGTCGACCTCTCGGCTCAGGAGGTGAGCGGGGGCGGGGCCGCTCAGCCCGGGCCGGCAGCGCCGGTGCCGCGGGACGCTGGCACCTGAACAGACCGATGCAGCTGAACCCAGCAGGCGTCCGTGCACGGCCACAGGGCTGCCTACTGTTGTCTTCTATCAGGGGATATCAGGGCCACAGGGCTGTCTACTGGTGTCTACCATCAGGGACTATTAGGGCACAGTGCTGTCTACTGGTGTCTACTATCAGGGGCTATCGGGGGCACAGGGCTGTCTACTGGTGTCTACTATCAGAGGCTACTGGTGTCTACTATCAGGGGGTATCAGGGGCACAGGGCTGTCTACTATCGGCCGCCCGCCACAGGGCTGCGCCCTCACCGCACCTCGTCACCTTCCAGTTCCGGTACGAGATCTATTTCAAATCGCTGACGGCGCTGGGCAAGTACCAGCTCTACTACTTCTGGAGCAACTATGCGGGCGACTTCAACATCACGCTGGAGGACGTGCGAGCCGAGGGCAAGGGTATCCTGGAAGTCGGCGCCAACGGCACCGTCCAGGTCAGTCGCCGGCGTCACCGGCCGCGTCCGACGCCACTGACACACGGACACCGCCGGCGGGCAGAGCGCACTGCTCTGCGCGCAGATCAGTGCGCGCAGTCCAACCACCAGCGACAGGCGTTCGGTGAATCATCAACCGCGCTCGCCCAACTAGATCGGTTGTAGCGCTTGCATCATTGTCGCGCTCACTGAGGATTACGGCTGTCGACAGCCTCCTCTGTAGTCCGCTCCATATCGCGCGACACGCTCGCCGCCGGCGTTTGGGCCAGGGCGGCTGCGTGCCCACCTCCGGTGCCGTACCCCGGCTCAGCGCCGCTCCTCCGCCCGCAGCTCAACGATGTGCAGACCGACGTGGGCTTCGGCGATATCGGCGTGGTCTTCCACAACCTGGGCGGCCTCGGCTGGATCATCCAGGGCGCCGTCAACCTCATGGGCTCCTTCCTGTTCGACGCCGTCAAGCCGTTGACGCTGGACCGGGCGAACCAGAAGCTGGCCCTCACCGTGAACGAGAGGCTCAGGTAACCCGCAACTTCTCGGCATGGAGTGCACTGATGACGGCACTTCTCCTTACCAAGGGCTTTCTTCAGCCCTAGTCTCAGGCGGCGAAACTCAGGCACCCACCAGGGCCTTTGCGAGGCGCGATGCGTTCACCTCCCCACGAGGACGTGCCACCAGCACGACCTTCTCCGCCAGTACTCAATGGGTGACAGGCGTAACATCCCCGCACCCGCGCCACCCGTCAGTCCCCCTGACGTGCGGTGCCAGCGTCAGCAGGCCAGCCTCGCCGCCGCTGATCGCGCCGCCACCGTCGCTCGGCAGGGAGCTCAACGAGAAGGTGCTCTTCTCCGACTCGATCCCGGTGCTGGACGTGGCCGTGCTGGAGGTGCGCAAGATGGTGCGCGACGGCGGCTACGACCCGCTCGTGCTGCCCACCGTGGAGCGCACCAACGCCATGGGCGTCCAGGTGAGTCGGGGTGCGCGCGCCGGCGCCCGGGCGGGGCGGGCAGAGCGGCAGAGGGCTCGCCGTAGCCGCTCTGCCCACAACATGGCCAACTGGTGCCTTCATCTCGCGCCAGGGACAGTGCGATTCCGCACCACGTCGTGGGTAGAATCCTTGGCCTCGTCAAAACGAAGCAAACTCTCCCAAAAGAGTCACCGATGGCAATACCTCGACTGAGCTTCTCACCGCGGATCACGTCACTCGGAGAGCCCGCGCGTGCCGCATCGTGTCCGCGGTCACCTCGTGTGTGGCGACAGCCCGCGTGTGACGTCACCGCCGCCCGTCAGATCACACTGTCCGAGGGCATGCTGACCGGACTGGGCACGGTACACCGCACCGGAGAGATCTCGGTCGGCATGCAGGACTACACCGCGCGGGTCACGGTGGCGCTGGGCACGCAGCGCATCACCGGCAGGTCAGTGATGGTAGGGTCGGGTCGGGTCGGGTCGGGTAGGACCGGATCGGGTCGGCCGAGGTCACGCCATCACGCCGCGCGGCCGTGAGCGTCAGGCGGCTCGCCAGGTCGGTTAAGGTCACGCTGGTGGTCATTGCATGTTAACTCGATTCACGTGGTGTCTTTCGTTTTTAGAAGACTTCTGCCTTCCCTGAAATCAATCTGCTGAGTCTTGGCCTCGATGCTAGCCTAGCGGGAGGCGAGGGCCACCTGACGGCATTTCATCACAGAAAGAGTTCTGGCCCATGGCGTTGTGATCGAAGACGTGGCGAAAAGCGACAGCATTGCAAATGCTCAGGATGTTTTCGGGTCAAAAACCGCTTTCTCAATCAGAACTTACAGTAAGCATTAATGTTCAGTCTATTCGCTCGTTTAGGGAAAGCATAGAAAACGACATTTTTGGTGGACCCAACCTCTTTGAGCGTTTTCGGCCGCCCGTCGTTGCCTTCACAAGTGGGCATACCTCGCTCCATCTGAGCCCGTGTTCCGTGCCAGCCACCACGTCCGCACCGACTGAGACGCGGTCTGCGGCTGCAGGTACCACTGGAAGGTGAGCGCGTTCGGCTTCCTCGAACGCAACGGCTTTATCCGGTTCAGCGTGGACAGCCTGAAGCTGCGCGCCCGGCTGGCGCAGCCGCTCAACCTGTCGCAGAAGCCGCGCATCGAGGACCTGGACATCCACCTCGGCACGCTAACGCTGCGCTCCGAAGGCGCCGGCAGCCTCGACTACGCCTTCGAGCTGGGCGTCAACGGCTTCCCCAACCTCTTCAAGAACATCGTCATGGACGCCATCGAGCGACCGCTCATGTGGGCCATCGGCAGTCAGCTGCAGGAACTCGACATGGAGCAGATCGTGCTGGACAACATCCCCGGCGGCAGTGTTGTCCGGGCCGCCCGCTAGGTGGCAGTGCTGTCAGGGCCGTCCGCTAGGCGGCGGCCGAGCTGGCGCTGGCGGCGCCGCTGGACCAGGGAAGCGGCACGCCACGCGCCGCGCTCGGAGGCACGCCGTTCGGCGCGTGGTGGCTGTCGCGTAAGACGTCTGGGTGTAGCTGTCCGCGAACCTCGAACTGACAGGACGTGAGAGACTGGCAGCTGGTCTGCCGTTCTTCATGACTCCGCTCGTAATGAGATGCGTTGTACCATGGTAGGCCCGAGACACGTCACGTCGACCACGCGTTTACATGTTGTGGAGACATCAGGAACAATCGTTCCACCGGTGAATGCCTTCTAGGTTTTCATGCACCCTTTCTCCAGCGCTGAATCCAGTGAATGTCAACAAAGTACATGCCATAGCGTTCGTAGCCAAACCAGCTCCAAACTGGATGTGTTTGTTTATTACGATAAGGGAGGATCAGTCGCGTTCTGCTTATTCAGGGCCTTGTTAAGAATAGGAAGAGCGTAGTGTGAAAAGCGCCTGTCCTTGACTCATGAGTCACAGCTGGCTCTGGGACCAGCACTTTTCTGCTGTACATCCAGAGTCTCCCATGACCAGAATGCCGAAGTGCCGACCATGAATCATTCACACAGGTCACATATGAATATAGCGCATTCATCACAGCCGTTTCCTCGCTCACTGTTGCATCGTTAATGAGACCATGCCAAAATAAAAGTAGGAACACAACTCGTATGATCAAATGGCATATGCTATTTCGAGCATAGGAAACACGCCAATGTTCAAATAATATCACTTGTATCATTATGATGCGGTGATCGTGTTATGCCCAAAAGGTAGTAGCAAATTGCAATAAGAATCGGGGTAAAATAATTATTATGCAAAATAATGCAAAATAACGCGTCAGACGTTTTCTTCATGACGTACACGCAGAAATCGCAGTGTCACAAAATGAGCCGATATTCGTGGTCAAAGGAAATCAAACCTGGAACCGATCGAGTTCACTGTCAGGCTAAAATTAATGACGTCTGCATCTGTATTGAATGGCGCATGGTGGCTTGGCATTGCCGTGGCTGGAATTCCAAACAGAACTGGCGCCTAGTGTCATAGTAGCGTCTAGTGGCCCAGAAGCGCCTAGCAACCTACAAGCGCCTCGTGCCACAGTAGCTCCTAGTGTCACAGAGGCGCGTAGTGGCACAGTATCACCAAATGACCAGTCGCACCAAGTAGTCTGATGTGCAGCGGAGATAAATGTGTCCATCTGCTCGGTGTGTCCAAAGGGAGGAAAATCGCATTTGCTCGAGCAAGTCAGTATGACAAGGACAAGTCTGCCACAACCGGTTCAGTGGGTAGAATGTTGTTTTTCATCCCGAACTATCGTAGCAAAGGGTACGCAAGTGCACCGTTCGAGCCCAGCTTGTGGGAATGAGATGTAAATCACCGCTCGAGGCTCTTTAACAGCTGGACCATGCTACACAAGAGAAGACAGGAACAGTAATAATATCGGGAGGACGGGAACACAAACTCAATGTACATAACACTCGAATATATCAGTTACGTGGAAATATGGATATATCATCATGATACAAGCTGACGACAGGCATGATCGCAAACAACAGTTTTCAAGCATATTTCCGTCCCCCACAGAAGTTTATCTCATTGCACAAAGCTGCTAATCCGCACCGCATAAATATCCGGTATGTATGCCTTATGTAGGTCTACCGTCCGTTAGGTACGCGTAGCACAGGTTTTTGCCGGCCGGCCTTTGACACCCGCTCGCCGTCAGGACATCGGCCGACAAAGGTATGCAGCGGGTCAGCCTACCCTGATTTTTCCAGCCTGGCGGATGTTCCGGTGACTCAGAGCGAGGACGTGTCCCGGGCCGGGACACCCAGCCAATGGGTCCTCCATGAGGTAGGCCGTGCCATCAGCCCACTCCTGAGCATCGGATGGCACGTAATCCAGTGACATTATGATCGCTTCCCACCTGCTGCCATCTCCTGGGCCGCAGCTCGCCAGCAATACGTCTACCCGTGGCAGGCTTGACTCTGTTGAATTGGGAACGTGCAGGGCTCCAATCTAATGAACACGCGCATCAGGCAGCGTCCGACTGTACCTCCGTAGTAGTCAGTCTGGTTTTCGCCCACACTATTCACGCACGCCACACACGTCACCTGAAGAGGGGGACGGCGCGTCCGGCAGGCGCGTCCCGCCGGCGCGCAGCATCGCCCTCCCCGGCGCCCGGCTGACCTGGGACCCGATCGGTCAGGCATGTCACGCCGGGTGGGGGGTGGCCGGGCGGCGTCCCGTGGCCGGCGGACTGGGCCAGCCTTCCAGGACCGCACCGTTGACGGTGCACGCCGGATCAGGACCCCATGATAGCAAACCAGACACCAGGCCAATGGCGCACGCTGAACATGGTCGACTGGACGATATACTATTCCGCCTGGAGTGTAGCGCAAGGGTTCCTTATCATGGACCTGTCAATGACAATGACATCGTGGTGTAAACATCGATCCTTCTGCACGCTGGTTCAGAGCCTTGCTGTTTCCAGTCTCCAGCGAATGCGACACTTCTCGACGAAATTGCATCGGTATAAGAAAAAAATCCCAGGTTCAAGAGGGCGTTCCACGTAATGTGAGAAAATATCCCAGGTTCGTGGACGGGGACGGGGGGAAGGGGGGGGGGGGCGCTATGCGCTCACACCAACAATATGGATCCAAAGCGAAGCAATCTCCGCGTGCGGCGCGTCCGTCCACGAAGCGAGCGCACTGGGCGCTGGTGATCGAGTGCTGCGATAGCTAACACAATTCTGATAAAGACATCAGCATTGTGTTATGAAACAATGCTGATCGATGTTTCGCCCCCGAAATGGCTTCAGCTATATTTCCTCGCACCTACAGAGCGTTTGGAAGAGAAAGGGTTCGATACCCAGAAGCGGCGCTCACTACACAAGCCTGGTACCGAGACACCGGCACCAGTCAGGACGCAGTGGGCATCAGCCTCGAGTTGGCGAAGTCTGGCTGATATCGACACTGGCATCCAGTAGCCGATCGTCTCGGCTGTTAGCAGGGGACGGTGCGGTAACCTCGCTTCCTGGCAATCGGCTGCCCATGTTGGCACCAGTTGCCCATGCACCCAGCGCAGGCAGAGGAAAAGGCTTCATCACAATGTAACAGTTGGAGCAGGCCATCAAGGTTTCCTTTCTAGATGATGTAATAAGCAGTAGATCCAAAATAAATTTATCAGATATTCCAGTTGTGTTTCCTTCATCACCTACACAATGTGACAGAATACATGACAAGGCCAAAATATTATTGTTGTGATACTGGAAAATCACCATTGCTTTCAGCTCAGGCCACCACCTAGCACAAGATTACTGAACAGCATTGGTTATAAGTACTTGTCACAGTGTAAAAATGTATTCATCTCCACCACCTCCAACTCCTTTAAATGTGCATCAATGCATGGTTTAATCGCCCAGCAAGTTAGACCTAACTTCTGGATTGCATACCTTGCCTGCAGAACAACTTCTTAAGAGTAAGCAAATACCTCCACCCCAATTTTGTAACACACACAAGCCAAAATTTGCTGGGAACTTTAAGGATGGGAACCACACTTAAGCACAAGCTGTACCATGGGACATAACACAGCATACAACCCAAGTAAGTTTGACATGACCTACATGCTTGTGTGCCACACTGTGTTCATCCTGGTAGGACTTACCGCATGTTGAATGGCCTGTGGAATTTTCTTCCTTCATTTTCACACCAAACTGATGTCTGGGAAAAGATGGACATTGTGAGATACCTAAGAAACAAAGAGAAGTTCAACCCAACTTAACAATGATTAAGCATCAAAGGTAGCATCACATCATAGATTTGCAACAGTTCAGCATGGAAGTGGCTCAAGGTAAGTACAGATGAAGCTGTATGATATCCAACTGTAATAGCCAGCAGGACCCACAATAAAATCCCAGTGCAGCTGTTAGAGGTATTTATAAATGAAAATGATAATGGAAATACTGTATGTATTGAGCAGCAAACTTGCCCAATTTTCAAAACAGTGCAGAATGCTTACAAGGCCAATTCTAAACTTTCTGCCTTAAAATTTCCACATAATAAAACTTCTTAACATAAAAGTTTCATCAGTCATATTGTACTGGCTTAACCAATCTGATAGCTTCTAGTTTCATAAGTAATCACAATGCACAACATGCATATACATAATAAAAGGGCATATCCAGAATACTGCCTTAGTGGAGGCCAACCCTGCATGGGGCTTAAATCTAAGATGATGTTCATTCAATTTTTTGCACCATTTTGCACTGGCATACATTCAGCACCAGTACAATCTTCATTCAACAATGTTTGGTGGAAGGGAGGTTTTCAGAAAGGTATGCCAGCTGGGATGCATATAAATATTGCTGGCTTCCTATTCCTAGTCCACACCCAATCTGGCTGCAAAACAAATGATACTGCACTGGGTTAAATATGGTTAACATGAACATGATAACATATGAAAATCATGACCAAAATCAAAATGAGAACATGAGGATGAATGATAAACAGAAAAACTTAATGGTAAGTTGTAAATAAGCCTGGGAATTTGGGCAGACAGCTTATGAACAAATGATGACTGAGAAGCATTTGTCCATCTTAATAGCTCAATAGCTGAGACCCACCTCATATGTCACATGACCCTACAAGTTGGTACTCCTCAAAACCTCAATTATCATATCACAGCCATCCCAACAGCTCAGGTGGCTAGAATGTCTGCATTCTGATCCACCCAACCATGTTGGAGTGGGTTTTAGTTTTTGGCACTTGCCATTTAACATTGATGGGTATGGCTTGTGGCTGGAGGCAGCAGTCTGACGAAGATCAAGACAAAGGCAGGATGGATCATGCTGCGCATGCTTACCCCAACAAATTCTGCTGTTGACCCAGAATTGCATGGTCTGGTGGTAGTGGCCAGCGCTTACACAACAAACGCTGCTTAGCATAAGCTCTGATCCCAGAAATTCATCCACACAAAAAGGTTCACGTTAAGTATTTCAAACGTTTAATTGAATTTTGCTTGGAAGCTTGGGAACATCAACATTATGATTCAGGTGAAAACGTCTCAAATTGTTCCAAACTACCTACCTGTTGGCATTTAACTGTTCAAAAGCCACCACTCGCTTTCCTCCAACACTTCCTGCTCAAAACAGTGGGCAAGCTTGGCTGCGGCCTGTGTTTGACTTCGAAGATCGGAAGAACGGAAGCCAAATCGGCGCCGAGATAACACTATTTTACGAGTACGTTATGGCAGAAAGAATGACATGAACACAGGAGCTGGAAGTCTAAAGTACATCGAACTCCCAGCAACAACCCACAGTACTGCACAGACGTTATCAACAATGAACCGTTGCGGGCCACCCGACTCTCAACGGGAAGTTATGCGCACTGTTTGTGCCTTGAAATTCAATTTTGCCGCTTTAACCGCGGTCCGGGACGGACGAGACCACTAATTTAAATTTACCCGGGTGACATGAATTACATGCAATCTACGTTCTGTTCTCTCGGTGGCGTAGATTTGGCAATCGGATGCGGGCCAAACCAAGTGAAATTGCTCAAGATATATACATCATCACTTGAATTTTGCCTTCCTTACGTATTCAACTCCTAAATTGTCTGTTTCTCCATCCGTCGAGTACGTCCTTATGGCTCAGTTGGTCAGAGCGCCTGCTTTCCGGTTCAACCAGCCGCGGCACGGTGAGTTCAAGTCGATTTAGGCCCTCGCTATTTGCCTTTGATAGATATGACTTGCATTCGGTGGCAGCGGCCGCAATAAAGTTCAAATGACGTCGGAGAGCAGGGCGAACCGTGCTGAGCATTGCGACGGCATTCCGACGCCAAATTCTGCCATTCACATGGAATCGCGCGATCGGATCGCAGGGCTCATACAACAGGCAATGCTCAGCGTGGGCTGTGATCTCAAAAATCCATCTATTCAAAAGGTTCGGTTTAGATCTTGTTTTAAAATTGCTTTTCCGTACCTGACAAAGTTGGTGGCTGACACAAGGCTGGAGGGCGGGGTCGCCCCTCCCCCAATATAATACAAAACAACCATCCAGCGCTTCGAAGAGACGTTTCAAAGGGGAAACGTGCCCGTCATCCATTCACTTATAGCATGCATTAATATCGATATTCGTGTGCAATGGCTTAGCCAAGGGATATTTGGGGGCCATGACCCTGGGGGTGGCGTAGGTCTTCCAGGCACCGAAGACCCCCAGCACTTTTGGTAGCTGAGGACGCCCAAAGGGCTTCTAAAGCACGAAATAGGACCTGAGGCAGGACAGTTGGATTTAGAGCCGAGAACTTGCCCCTTGACAAAACAGGGCCGCTAAGCCACGAAGAGGGGCCCTCTTTGCTAGAAGGGCCCCCTGTGACCCGATCTTTCCCCTCCTGTGCGAGTTCCTTGCTACGCCACCGCACATGTGAAGCATCGTCAGCCACAAGAAAATTTCAGTGACATGTACAAACAAGTACACTGAAAATCCGCGACGTTGTGTCGTATGTTATAAATGTCACACACCAGCGTCGAGCTAAAATGGGTTTTAAGTGGCACTTTTAAGCCGACCGTGGCTAACCGCGCCGACACGCTCCCCTTCTCCGGTCAGCTGATACTGTAAGTTTTTTTGTGCGGTGAACAGTGCCTTTGATTGACCTAAGATCGGGTCTGGGTGTCATGCGTTTCTCGGATTCACATTTCCTACGAGCTGAGTGACGATGCATAAACCGCACAGCGATCAACTTCGAACTCCCTGGACTTGTACTGCTTACGTGCGACCTGTCGAATGTATCATTCGCAGCGCGTAACAGGATGCAGCACGGCCAGGAACATCAAATGCGCTGACGCACCACTTATTTAGCAAGACCTTCGAGCAGACTTGCCTTTGCCTTTGTCTGTCGACACATCTTATTGGTCCCAAACGTCCGCAGCAAGTCCGCCCCGCTGGCGAGGGCTGCCAGGTGTGGTCCGCGGAGGGCTAACCCATCTACGCGGCGGAGCTTCACCACCCATCTCCCTTCACTTCCCGATGTCAGCCACCTCAGGCATTCACCATCCATTTCCCTCCACTTCCCGACGTCAGTCACCTCAACATTCACCATCCATCTCCCTCCACTTCCCGATGTCAGCCACCCCAGGCAATCCTCCGCACACGTCACGTACTCACTCGCACCATGTATTCACTCAAAGTCACAATATGGTCTCGGGCATAAATACTGTATAGCCCAGCACCACCCGGGAACATGGACAGTCAGCACCTGAGGGGGCCTCTCCGGCGGAGAGGATGTGGCGCGATCAACTCCGACAACGGCGTCGGCGCCGCGCCCAGTACTGCAACACAACACAGAGTGTGCCCGGCCGGCCCGGAGGACCCGGATCTCGCCGCCGGCGCGGGGCGTCGCGCCGCGGCGTCACTACGGAGAACGCGGAGAGATGTGTCGGCCGCTAGTACGAGCGGATGGCAGGCGGCACTGTGGCGCACTCCCGGTCGTCCAGCGTCTCGTCGATGACCGGCCGGTACGCCAGGTCCACCTGGCCGACGGCCGACACGGCGTCAAGCGGGCGGGGTTATCACAGGCGACGCTCATAGTATGGTGCGGCGGGGCGACCCGTGCGGCCACCGCGGTCTGGCTGACCGGCGGCACAACTAAACGAGCACAACTTCAGAGGACGTTGTCCCATCTGCTCTGTAAATGACCCTACCCCACGGATGACCATCCCCAAACCGCATCGCAGAGCAAGCACGGCCACTGAGCGAAACCGGGTGTTCAACCTCACATGACGACGCTGGTCGCCGGCATGACTCTTCTGGCATGTACTAACACGCGACGACCTGGTCCACCCACCTGTCCGGTCTGGATGTCCACCTTGCTGAGTGTGTGCTTGCGCCAGTGCTGCTCCATCGGCTTCTCCTGCTGACCCTCCACCGGCTTGCTAAAGTCCAGCTCGTCCAGCCGGTCCTTGAAGTCCTCGCGCGCGTGCGCACCGCGCGACTCCTTGCGTGCCTCTGCCGAGAAGATGGTCTGCAGCGCGTTCAGCATGCAGTTCTGCAGCTCCAGCGTCTCCACCAGGTCCGTGTTCCAGACCAGGCCGCGGTCGTACAGCTGTCGACAGAGGCACGGGCGGGCGGTTAGTCACGTGCGTGCGCGGAGGCGATGTAGAGACGGCGCGTTTCTCTGCCCGACCGCCGGTGTGTTGGAGAGAGCGCTGAAGCCCACCGAGAACGCGGACAGGCCGTGATGCAGACAGATGTGGCGACTTCAGCGCTAAGCCTGACGCATGGATTGACACCAGCAGGTTTCCATGTGCAGCGCAGGACAAGTGAAGTGACGACGGACGCGAGAGCTAACGTCATCATGTAGATGGTACTGCAAGCTCAGCGAATAAAGTCAGACGCCCCTCACGACCACACTAATGACTCACACTACCGTATTAAACACACTAAACACAACACATCAGGGCAGTCCTTCAAGTTACGCGGACAGCAGTTCACTGATGAAACGTTTGCGCGCGATCTAAGAAAGCTGCTTTACTCCCGACTGGCGGTGGCCTGGGTGTGATAGAGGTCGACCCCTGCCAGTGTATCGCTGACGTGACGCGGCCACCAGGCTGACAGTGCCTAACGACACGGGTCGGCTGCAACCTGACCTCTGCCATTTCAACACCCTCCAAAAGGCCTGCGGAGAAACCTGGCCCGGCTTGGAAATACGATGAAGCGGGTGTCGTGATGGTGCGCCATTTTTGTCCAACACAAGCCGATATCGTCCAAACAGGGTTGGGAGACAAGTTACCTCAGGCTTTGCAATAACAATGAGAGAATTCCAACGCCGTGACATCACTTGTGGAAAAGGCGAATGTTTTGCCAGGGTATTGACCACCGTGAACCAGTCTCCACGCCTGTCTAAATTTAGAGGCTCAACATCTCTCTCGATCAGAGTATGATTATTCACGGCCACTTTCGAAAAAGGTAGCAGTGGGTGTCTTTCGGTCGACAGTTACATTCATCATGTCTTCATCTGCCCTGACACACCTGCGAGAATTGGTCGCATTACTCTGCTTCTGGAGGTTGTAACGACACGCAGGGCTGAATCACGAAAGCTAAAACTGTCCCGCGGTTCAACGCAGACTCGACCAGAGGTCTCGTCTATAGGCAGCTATTTCACCGACTTCCGCTACTACTCCACCATCGCCAGCAGCCCACAAGATCAAGCACCACTTCATTTACTTCTAAGACTCGCCGGCCCCGCCTCGCGCGCCGCGGCCCACCAATCGCTCTCGCTGGGCGCCGTGCGAGACTCCGTGCCGCTGTCCAGCCGCCCGCCGCCTCTCTCACCTTCAGGTCCTCCATATTCTCGTACACCTCGGCCATCTTGTTGCAGCCCTCCTGGAGCACCTCGCCGGTGCGGAAGACGGCCGCGTGGTTCTGCATGGTCTTCTGCATCTGCATGCGCAGGTTGGCCGTGGGGGTGATGCCGTCGGCGTGGCGCAGCGTGTCCAGGTTGGCCACCGACGCCTCGCCGGCGTTCTGTCGACGCGGGCTCCGCGTCAGCCACGGGTGCCACCGGAGGTGACCTCGGAGGAGGCGGACGACCGCACACGAGGCGAAACAGCGGCGAGCGACGCCAAGCACGTGTGCTCACGGTCAGCGTCCGTCAGCATGGAACATGACGGAATATGTGTGGATTATGTCGGCCACCTGGAACGCGACAACGCTCACCTAGCTCGGCCAAGATAACCTGAATGAAATCATTTCACCAGAGAAGCATGCCAAAAGCTTCGGTTGCATCATAGTGATGCTTGGAAAGGAGGGTGATAAGCTTGCTGGATTCATTAATAAAGATTTCCGCCAACGCACTGCAACCAGTGACAATGAATCGCACTGCAACCCACAAGTGATAATGAATACGATAATCAACACGCATAAAAAGTGGATGTCACACAGCCATACACCACCAAAAATGGTGTTGCGTAAGCGTTGTTGACACGGATAGTTACACATGATTTCGGCGCCAATAATCCCCAGTTCGCACAAATAGGACGGCCAGCGCAGCCTCGGCAGCCGGCCAGCACAGGCCGCCCGTACGTCTATAAATACAGTCGTGCGGGCCGTTCGTCTGGGACTGCGATCCGTCGGCAGTGCGGGCCGCTCGGGTCCACTGATGACGGGACGCGTCGTTACGTAATCGGACGCCCACACCCCGTGGGGCTGCCTCCAGAACACAGCCAACAAGCGCTCCCCTCCCCCCCCCCCCTACGCGGGCTACCAGTAACCGATCGCCTAGACCTTGCGGGGCGTTCTCCAGCGTATAGACACCAGCACTCAACCACCGCATGCTCCCAGACCCAGAGCGGCGTCCTCCAGCATATAGGCAACCAGCACTTCCCCACCGCGGGCTATCACCCCAGCCTTGGACCTCAAGACGTTGAGTGACGTGGACGAGCCGCCCTCACAATGGATGGTGAGCACTTCCATCCACGCGTGCTCGGTTACCACCACCCGAGCTCTACCTGACGGGCAGACGCCAACGGAGCACCATTGCCGTAGTCAGTGCAGAGGCAGACGCACCCGAGCCAACATAAAACAACGGCGCCGGCAGGCTTCCAGCATCGACGTGGCACATTCGCCGAGTCCAGCCACCGCCCCCTCGCCTGGTGGTGTTCTGCCGCTTGGAGACCTTCACTGCCATTCATCCCACCGCGAGACCCTCTCTGCCAAGCGCCCCGCAGGAAGCGCATCTCAACCCCCCAGTCTCCCATCCCGCCGAGAGAGCCTCTCCCCCTCCCTCCCAGCCCAGACCGCTCACCTCGCTGAGGGCGCCCACCGTCTCTCCGGGCTTGTGGTCGGCGGCGATGCTGTGCGCGCAGGCGCGGCCGAACACCACCAGGTCGAGCAGCGAGTTGGCGCCCAGCCGGTTGGCGCCGTGGACGGAGGCGCAGCCGGCCTCGCCGGCCGCGTACAGACCCGGCACGATGTGGTCCTGGCCGTTCGCGTGCTGGATCACCTGGAGGCGGCGGCGGCGGCGCGGATGTGAGCAGACGGGAGCGGCGGCGCGGCGGGTGCGTGCCCTCCGGCCATCAAGCTGGTCGGCATGTTTGGGGACGTGGACAGCGGATGCTCCGGCAGGGTGCAAAAGTGTCAGAGGCGCAGAAGTGGGAAGTGCCCGAACATCGACAAAACAAGCTCGGGCAACATGGCATGGTGCTAGGAAAGCTACACTTTATCAACTGTACTGATAGTCTACCACCAGTTACCCATAGCAAAGAGAAAAAAATGGCTCGAAAAGGCGCTCCGTCCTTTCGCACTTATCCCATCCCCACTCAATGATTCCCCAATGACTTAATGACTTCCCAGTCGGCGCCTAAGCAGCCATGCCGCCGCCCCACGGCAGCCGGCCGGCGGCGCCGAGCGGCTCGCACCTGTCCGCGGTAGTTGGTGGGTACGCCGCCCATGTTGTAGTGGACGGTGGGCAGCACGGGGATGGGCTCGCGTGTCACGTCCACGCCGGCGAAGATCATGGCCGTCTCAGAGATGCCCGGCAGGCGGGCAGCCAGCTGATCCGGAGGCAGGTGGTGAAGCTGCAGGTACACGTGGTCCTTCTCCGGACCCACGCCCCTGGGACAGAGCGGGACGGGTCAGGTACACGTGGTCCCTCCCCGGACAAACATCCCTGGGACAGAGCGAGACGGGTCAGGTACACGTGGTCCCTCCCCGGACCCACGCCCCGGGGACAGAGCGGGACGGGTCAGGTACACGTGGTTCCTTCCCTGACCTGTACCCCTGGGAGTCGGGGTCGGATCTGTACTCACAGCCCCGGCATGGAGGTCAGATCAGACAGAATGACTGAAACCCGCAGCCATCTCCAGACGTCAAGCATGACCATACAGATACGGTCGTCAACCCTCGCAACAAATTGCAAATATCAGCGTGTACTTCGCAACCAAAAAGCTGCTTGTGCCCAGGCCTGACCAGTTTCCACATCGCGACGAACGACTTGTCGTCCACCACTACCAGTGACACCCCAGGCACTTCTTACACTGGAACCACCGACTCCGTTTGTTATCACACCCCAGTGACGGGGGCTGGCACGGAGGCGGTGCTCACGCCGCCGCCGGCGCCTCACCTGCCCTCGCGGATCTCGATGGTCATGCTGCGCGAGACGACGTCGCGCGAGGCCAGGTCCTTGGCGACGGGAGCGTACCGCTCCATGAACCGCTCGCCCTCCGAGTTGATGAGGTAGCCGCCCTCGCCGCGGCAGCCCTCCGTGATCAGGCAGCCAGCGCCGTAGATGCCTGCAGCGGCCGGCGCGGCGGCGTCAGCGGCTGGACTGGGCCCGGCGCGAAGGACGGCGCGGTTCAGGGCACTGCATGGAGCTCACTGCAACACGACTGCTGATCGCCGTCAATGTCACGTGGGTACTCACGTGGGACTTCACGAACATGATCTCAGTGGAAACGCCGACGCGACAGCGCGCGTCGCCTACCGCCTGCTGATGTCCCCCACCCCCACCGCCTCAGACCACATCTGAGCACGGGGCAGCAGCCGCTCGAGCGCCAGCGGACGACGGCGCCGCACGCACCGGTCGGGTGGAACTGGACGAACTCCATGTCCTGGTTGGCGAGGCCGGCGCGCGTCACCATCGCCGAGCCGTCGCCGGTGGACGTGTGCGCGCTCGTGCACGAGAAGTACGCGCGCCCGTAGCCGCCTGTCGCCAGCACCTGGGGCGGCAGGCGGGTGTCACGTGTTGTCGCGTCTCACAACCGTCCCCGGTGTGTACGACAGCCCCGGGAGACTCGGCGCGTATCGACAGCCGGCCGCTGGCAACCGCGACTGTTCGCGTTTTCTGCTGCCGCCGTCCTTTCACGCATGTACACGACAAGACAAAACATCGATCTACAACCAACCATAGGTTTCTATTTAGTGGAGCTGGCACACTCCAACTGGAGCTACCACGCACCGCCTCCGCGGGTGGCGGGGGGCCCGCCAGGCCCTGGGAGGCGCCTGCCCACCGGGCCCCGGGAGCGCGGCCCCCTCCTGCCGGAAGGCGGACGCCCACTCACCGTGTTCTTGGCGCGGAAGCGGTGCAGCGAGCCGTCCTCCAGGCAGAGCGCGATCACGCCGCGGCACTCGCCCTCCTCCATCAGAAGGTCGAGCGCGAAGTACTCGATGAAGTAGTTGCAATCGTAGCGCAGCGATTGGCCGTACAGGGTGTGCAGCAGCGAGTGCCCGGTACGGTCGGCCACGCAGCAGCAGCGGTGCGCCTGGCCGCCCTGCGGCGACGCGGGCGCGCGCCGCGCCGGTCAAACACGGCCGGCCCGCCGCGGCAAGGGAGGTGGGGCCCGTCGCCCCGGCGAGCGGCTCACTGTCACGGCCACACTTCGGCGATGGGAGACCGAGCATGGAGGCCAGAATTGGCGGGCGTCAAGGTTCGGAGCTGCCCTCCAGCACCGATGCAAAAAGCGAACAAGGTGAGCCTGTACTGGATCAACAGGCAACTGCCGGCAAAACTGGCTGACAACAGTCGGGAGCTGCCTCAACCCCACATCATATTCATGGTTTCCTGATAACACACACTGAGGGAAAACAAAACCATGTCTGACAAAGAAGACATCGGAAGAAGCCCTAGCTCAACACAATACAAAAGCAATAAACTCACTAGCAATGTCCTCCTTTGGGCGATCGCATATGTAAACGACACGCTCCACTCAGCACTCCACAACAACTCAGCCGATCATTCGCCCGCCATCAAGAGTTCCGCCGGTGCCCTACCTTTCCGAACTTGAGCGACTGTCCACCGAAGGCGCGCTGGTAGATCTTGCCCTCGTTGGTTCGGCTGAAGGGCATGCCGTAGTGCTCCAGCTCGATGACGGCCTTGGGCGCCTCACGCGTCATGTAGTGGATGGCGTCCTGGTCACCCAGCCAGTCAGAGCCCTTCACCGTGTCGTACCTGATCAGAGCGGAGGCCGCTATCAGCACGAGACGAGCATGGATGGCGGTGGTAGGCAGGTGACGTCACTGCAATGGACAGCGAGTGCAGCGCGCTGGGAAAGGCGTACTTAAGTCACATAATCACCCTAGCAATGTCGCGCCAGTCCGTCGACTTGACTCACCAAAATGATCATATAACCTAGCACGAAACAGATCAGTAATCAATAACACCAGTGTCCATCTGTTCCACATCATTCCCTGGCATTTCTTCCCAGGACATCACCCAGGCGCGCGCTGGCGGCGACTCACATGTGCCACTGCCAGTTGTCGTCCTCCATGTTGCCGAGCGCGGCGTTGATGCCACCCTGCGCCGCCACCGTGTGAGACCGCGTCGGGAACAGCTTGGTGATGACGGCCGTACGGAAGCCCTCCTCGACCAGGCCGAAGGCGGCGCGCAGGCCAGCGCCGCCGGCACCCACCACCACGGCGTCATATGTGTGGTCCACTACCGGGTAGTCGCGGGAGATCTGGCGGCAAACACACAAGACCAGGTGGTGAACACACAAGACCTGGTGATGGATGCACTCCTGCCAAGCTGGAGTGTGTGGCAGGCTCACAGCATGCTGCATAGGCGAGAGCCTGATGGGAAGATCAGGTGAGGGCTGAATGTTAAGCTCTGTGATCAATTTTGTTGTTAAAAAGTAGTCCTCTATAAAAAAGGCAACAAGACAGTTTGCTTGGATGCTCCCACAGTGGTTCTGAAGGTATTTGGTGGTTGTATACTGTTCCTGTTCATGTCAGTTACATTCATTTTCAGCTTATGGTATAATGGTATGATTGTGTATAGCATTGCTGGCTATGGTAGTGACAAATACAAACATTGTTTAAACTTGGCATGCCTCAGGTAAAACCTTGAAACTGAAACCAAATTTGCCACCCAGTTCCCACAATAATGTAGCTCCAAGAGTGAAAAATTACATAATGTTCCATACTTTCAGTCACATCAGCAGTATTTGCATGTTCACATACCTGTGCTGAGCGGGAGGCATTAGCATCTGCTGTGCGTCCTTCAATGGTGAAGTGGAAATTCCGCTGCACAGTTGCCGCACAAGGTGCCGCATAGCCCTGTAAAAAACAATTGGCAAAAAATGAGATAATATCAGAATGTATGTAGCATGTTCATGTGTCAATTACATTCCTTTTCAGCTTACAATTTTTCTTTTCCTCTTCTGTAAGTGATCTTTCACAATTAAAGGTCACCAAAGACCATGATCAAAGCTGATCTTTACCTAAATGTTCTCATAATATGCTCTGTATTAGCAAAATTTGCACCTACTTGCAGTTATCTATGAACTTGGTTATCTTGGAACTATGGTTATCTAGATCAAAGCTGATCTTTACCTAAATGTTCTCATAACATGCTCTGTATTAGCAAAATTTGCACCTACTTGCAGTTATCTATGAACTTGCTATTAGTTTACATTTATGAGCATGATTTGTACAGCATACATTTCATCTCTGGTGTTGACATTATTACTCCCTTATCTGCATGTGATATTTAAAACAACATGTGATCATAGTTCAATGACCATGGTTGGCCAATTGGCCCAAGTGGCACATTATATAGTTGTCCTCAGTCAAATGCTATCAGAATTTGTTAAGTGTATAACAAAACACTAGGGGCTTGCCGAATCATTCCGCCAAAGGTAATTGGCTAAGTTATTGGTAACTTGTAGGTAAATTGTAAGGCCGAGCTGCAAGCCATGGCAAATATGCCAGTACAGTGTTTGGGCAGACTAAATTATGACCCAAATAGGACAGTAATTTGCCACCTTTGGGCCAGATTTTGTGAACTCCACTGCTCCCTAAACATGGACCCTTATGTAACCTGATGTAATGCTTTGCCATCAGATTTGGTCCTTTCCTAAAATCTTATCAGCTGAATGTACCCAAGAACACATCACAGTGGCCTCAAAGGTCCAATTCCATGATATCTGCCCTAAATTTTGCAAACTTTCCTCAAGTGGGAAGTTGTGCCTCACTCCTCCCAAAACAAGATCATCATATCACACCACTATTGACGGCCAGAAACGTAGACATGTAAAAAGTAAAACTTTTTGGAATATCAGCCCTTAGGCATAGTGCCCTTGCATGCCTCACACACATGCCTCAACTTTCATCATACAGGACATGGCAGTCTTTGAGTCAGCATCATGTAACATTCTGAGCCCTGTGAGTAGATGGAGATCAACAACTACATTACAGGTGGTTTTCAGAGGCTCTCATACATACAGCGTTGTCTTTGAAATAGGACTCACAACGTCATGGGCAGCTTAGGCTGTGATTTCGAAGTTAGATCAATGTTTGATTTGTTACATAACTGGTATGTAACAGCAGAGCCAAACTAAGGCAGAATCGGCGCGGCCTTGGGCGGGGCAGAGATACGCAGCATTATTAGCGTCACAGTGTCAAGAAGAGAACAATTTCCACCAATATGTATCAGTAGCACCTAGGATATCTCACCGAAATGGATGCAAATCCTTTCCCAGCTAGAAGACCCGCCGCGCGACAGATCCCCCCCATGGTTGCGATGTAAATAAGAGCAGACGACACAACAAATGCTCAGTTTCCTCAGCACTGAGAAAAGTTGACAGCTGTCCCTTAAAAATTCTGAAAATTGGCTAATATTTAGTAGTATAACGTCATTGGTTCGCCCCATTTTGTGCTCAGGTTGATAGTTTTCTCAAAATTTGTTATGAAATAGTTATCTGCTGAAGTGATCAATAACATACATTTTGATGCTTTTAACGAATACGAGCAGTTATGTCAAAATTATATTTCAGTGTGCATTTCATTTCCAGCCACCCATCAGCAGCTGTATTGTAAAATCACGTTCGCTTGTTACGTAATACGCATTTTCAACTGCGGTCGTATGCAATAACAGCATATTAACAGCAAATTTTCAGCTGGTCATATGATTCTTGGAAGACACATCCGTTATTCAATGAGGAGGGGAAAAACTTGCTGGAAATTCCTTTCACTCATTTGCATTGGGTAAACGGACTCAGCAGTCGCGGTTGTCGCCCACGAGGCAGACGCCGCCGCTGCGAGATATTCATCATTCTGGAAATATTGCATTTCGGTCCTATTGTGATCACGACGCTGTCCAGATATGATATGACTCACTTGCTGTCTTTGTCGCCCTCCCCTTAATTTGTATCGTAGTACTGGTTTTAGGGCAAATGGCGCCGATTTAGGGAATCAAACGATGTGACAAATGAAATGAGAAGACGTAAATGCCGCAGAAGCTACACAACCGGCGGATCACTCGCGTATATTATTGATATCGGCGTAGTAGCCTGATACTGGATTTAGAACGGTGGTGTGATTTTGACGTGAAGGGCCTCGCAGTCGTGTCGTACTGGTGGCAACTTATTCTGGGTTGAGAAGCTTTGTCCCAGGTAGCCCCTTATTTGTTGTGCTGTTCAAAGCATGCTGTTTTTCCGGTAGATGAGCAGCGTAATGCAACTTGTGTTTTTAACCAAACTTGCCTGCTGCCTGTATATGGTGTTGTCAAGCTATCATCGTGGCAAGAGGAACAAATATGGTGTTGAATTAAACCAAATTGATTAAAGCAACTTCTGTCTTGAGTATCTTGTTGTAAACAAACTTTTTACAAGTTCCTTAAACATGTAGTGGAAGGGCCTGTGGCTGATAAACAGTGTGCAATGAAAGCTGGATTTTTAAAAACATTTCCAGATTTTTCTATTGCTTGAGTATATAACCATGAAGCTGCAGTTCATGCACAGAATAACTGCAGAATGCTGTTAGTCAAGTTACCTTGGAGTAGTGGTCTGGAATGCATACTTTGCAGGCATGCATGCAGGCTTCATGTGCAAATGAAATATTGATTATTAAGAATACTGGACATGTGTTAGCAGTGGTGTAACCTTAATTTATGGAACAACAGTTCATGTGAATGAGCAATGTCTTATACTGTAGAAAAACAGGTATTTAGTGACTTCTGGAAATTGTATAATGAAATTTTGTTGTATTGGTAGAGAACCTTAATTTAGCTGATGAGGTATTGCTAAAAGTCATTAACTGCAGTGCATTGAACCCCCCTTTTCTAACATCAACTGATTAACTGCAGTTCACAGGTTACCATAGCTGCTGTTTTGTCAGACTCCCAATCAGATACACAATATTCTTTCACATGGAAGGAGTATACAGTTTGCTGACCCTATGTGAAAATAAACTTAACTAAGCATGCTGTATTGTCTTAGACTGTTACTCATGCCCAAAGGCCTGATCTGTGCATATCAGGTAACCCTGCATCCAGACAGTGCATTTCAGGATATATGTTAGAATGGGTGGTATTGGTACAAACAGTTAAAGAAGGCAGATTTTGGAACATGCCAAATGCTCACACAGCCTTTGACCATTCCAAAGATACAATTCTGGTTCCCTTCCTCTTTGAGCATGAGATGAACATGAGTCACCATGTCCATAGGGCCTTAACATCAACAGCTTGTATACAGAAAGTCAGATATTGGAAGATTTCATGTAGTGCTAAGTGTGGGTAAAGCTACATTTCCAACATGCATTGTTCCATATCATACACCTCATGTGTGTCTTGACATTTCAGGGATGAAGCCAGATCCACAAAGCTCATCATTGTTCCACATCATCCAACCAGTCTGCATCAAAGTTATCACGGAACCCACACACAAGAATGTGCAGAACATGCGTAGCATCATTGAACATCACTCTGGAGACAAAGCCTCTCTGCAGGCCATCCAGGAATATCTCCTGTTCCCTGTGCATGCCATCCTCCAACTGCCGAAGCGGGAGGAGCGGCTGACGATCGCCGCGCTGCAGCTGATGACGTCCGTTGTGGAGCGCTCCAGCACCGGCAACGCGGCGCTGGCGGCCGACCTGTTCCCGCGCGTGTTCCTGCTGCTGGGGCGCGGCGCCAGCGAACCGGAGCCGGAGCAGGGCAGCGAGGAGCTGCGCCTGGCGGCCGTGCGCTGTGGCACGGCGCTGGTGCTGAGCTGCGCGCCGCCAGCGCTGGAGGCGCTGTACTCGGAGCGCGGTCGACTGCCGCTCGGCCACGCCGTGTTCCACCTGGCGGCGCTGGTGCGGACCGAGCGGAGCCGCGAGCTGCGGCTGGCCGCCATGGACAGCCTGTTGGCCTGCTCCGGCGCCGAGCGGCCGCTGTCGGACGCGCTCCGGCACCGCGCCGGCCTGGTGTTCGTGGCACTGCTGCCGGGCGTGCTCAGCGCCCTGCACGCCGTGTTCGCCGGCGATCTGAAGCAGGGGCACCGCGTGATCGCACGCGCCGTGCACGCCTGGGCGGCGCTCGTGTGCCATGTGATGGGTGACGCGGCCGTGGCGGGCGACGCCGCGGCGCCGCTGCCGGACCCGAGCGCCGCCGACGCGCGGCTGCCCAGTCTGGCGCGCGGCGAGGTGTGGCTGCGCGACACCGCCGCCCGACTGCTGGCGATGGTGCGCGCGCTGACGCCGCTGACGCGCCACCACCAGGCCGACGTGCGGCTGAGCGTGGTCCGGCTCGCCGAGAGCGTGCTGACGCGGTGCGCCGGCACGCTGCCCAACTGCGCCTCGCCGCTGCTGCAGCTGCTCATCCTCGTGTCGTGCGACAGCGTGCCGGCGGTGCGCCAGGCGGCCGAGGCGGCGCTGCGCCAGGTGCAGGCGCGCGCCATGTCCAAGTCGCTGGTCGAGGCGGTCGAGGAGGACTTCTACGCCCTGACGGCGCGGCTGCCGGCGGTCATGCGCAGCCACAACGTGCCGGCCTCGCTGGTGCAGCTGTCGCTACTCGAGGGCTACCTGCACCTGCTGGGGCCGCGCGTGCGCCAGCTGACTGCGTCGGCGGCGCACGTGCGCCTGCTGCTCAGCTGCCTGACACAGCTGGTGGAGCTGCGCACCGACGCGGCGCTCGTTCCGTACGTGACGAGCTGCGGCCCGACCGGCGCGCCGCACCGCATGCCCGACTTCAAGCGCTTCCGGCACTTCGACGAGCCGGAGGTGTGGCAGCGCGTCTGCTCGGCGTGCCGGCTGCTCGGCTGCCACGGCGACCTGCTGACGCTGCTCGAGCTGCTGGAGACGGACGGCTCAGCCGACGAGGACCGCGTCGTCTGGAACCAGCTGCTGCTGGGCCAGGAGCCGGCCCTGCTGGCGACGCGCGGCGTCGCGCCGCAGCACGACCTGCTGCAGCAGCTGGACCTAGAGCCGCTGCTGCTACTCATCGAGCCCACCCAGCCGGCTGTCCGTCGCTGCCTCGGCTTGGAGGGGCTCGCTCACGTGGCGCGCGTCACCGGCGGCCGGCACGTGGCGCTGCACGTGCTGGCGCTGTGCCCGGTGCTGGAGGCGGCCGGCGGCGCCGACCCGCTGGTGGCGGAGGCGGCGCGCGCCGCCGTGACGGCCATGGCCGGCGAGGCGGGCGTGCCGGCGCTCGTCCGCGACAACGTGTGCCGCCTGGCGGTGCACGTGCGCAGCCGGCTGACGAGCCGGCGCGGCCGCGAGGCGGCACCGCTGCTGGTGGCGGCCGTGCTGCAATGCTCCGAGCCGGACGCGCTCCCCTACCTCGAGGATACTGTGCGCGCCGTGATGCGTGCGCTGGACGAGGACTACGAGCGGTGCGGCGCCGCCTGCCTGTCCGCACTGCGGCGCACCGTCGACGCCGTGCTCGGCTGGTACCCACCGGACGCGCCGCCCGCCGCCGAGCCGCCGCCGCCGACGGCGCGCGACCGGCTGCTGGCGCACCACCGGCACCAGTCGGCGCTGCGGGAGGAGCTGGCGCGTGTGGACGCCGAGGAGCCGCCCGAGGACGCCGCCGAGGGGTTCCGGCGACACCGGGCGGCCGCGGAGGACGCCGAGCCTGAGACGACCGCGCAAGAGCCGGCGGAGGAGGTCAAGCCCCAAGTGCCGCTGCACGTGCGGCTGGTGCGTGACGTGGTGCAGCAGAGCGTGCACTTCCTAGACTGTGATGTGATCACCGTTCAGGTGGACGTGCTGGCCACGCTAGCGGCCGGCAGCCGGCTCTTGGCTGCCTGGCAGGACGAGCTGCTGCCGCTGGCGGCGCGCTGCTGGCAGCCGCTGCTGCGCTGCTGCCGCGCCACCGAGCCGCTCTTGCTGCGCTACGCGCTGGCCGCATTGCACGCACTGGTGTGCAGCGCCGGCGACTTCCTGCGGCGACGCGTCACGACCGGCCCGCTCCGGCCGCTGCTGACCTGGCTGCGCGCGCAGGCCGCCACCAGCGCTGCCCAGCGGCCAGCCGGAAACTACGCGTTCACGCAGACCTACAAGCTGCAGCTGACCTGCCTCCAGCTGCTGGGTGAGGTGGCTGCGCGGCTGCGGCTGGACGCGCTGGAGCTGGACGAGCTGCTGCGCGCCGCGCTGCCCTACCTCAGCAGCCGGCAGTCGGACGAGCTGCAGACGGCGGCGCGCCAGCTGATGCTGACCGTGGCCGGCTGGGACGCGGACTCGGTGTGGCTCTGCCTGCGACAGGTGCTGCGCACGTCGAGGGACAACGAGACGCTCAGTCTGCACGCCAACGCGCGTATTGTGTGGCAGGCCGTGGATGGTGCTGATGCCGACGTTGAATGCCTTTAGACTCGCTGGTGGGTGCCAGGCGGTAGCGGCGATGTGGCCGAATGGGCGCAGGAGAGTGCTTAGAACGCATTGCTTGGATAACATTCTCGTTGCTGTTGGCATGCGCGTGAGATGACGGCCCGGTCGGCTTCCGACGCGCGGCAAATGGTGATAGATCTGTACCTGACGGAAAACCGCCCGACGCCGAGTCTAGGGTAATCCCGTGATGTGAACAGCTAGTGACTTTGGTATGGCACGTTTTGTTTGTGGGCTGAGGTCGAACCCTTGCTACGCCACTGATATGTTGAAAGGCTGAAGACTTTTCATTCCGGCCGATGAGGAGATGCGCAAATGAAGCCAATCGTGCCGCATTTGCGGCATTGTCCTGTATTCAACATTTGGTATACGTGAGAACAATGGAGAGCCTGTGAGCGTTGCAGTTGTCAGCCGCAAGTGGCAGACATTCGATTTAGATGCTCGATAAAATACGATTTTCGGTACCACATTTGTCTCTTTTGAAGCGATTTGCTCACGCAGTCGGATCCTCGTCGTTCGTAACGCATAGGTGCGGAGAAGGATCGCCGCCTAGTCATGGCCGTGGCACCTGGAACAGCTGATGGCCCAGGATGAGTTTAAGCAATTCGTCCAATGGATTGCACTGAACCATATTGTGTTTCGTGCTTTTTTGGAGAGTTCGAACGTAGCCTGAGCGGACGTGTTGGCATTGTATGCCCATGCATACGTGTTTCCACTTAACATCCAGGTGAACGTAAGGCGTAACTGAGAGACCGAGGCAGAGGGTGCGACCCGCTTATTACCCCCAGATTTTGCGTGCATCTATGGCGCTGACAAAAAATAGGCATAAATGCCCTGCCCTCTTCGGATCGGATCGGATTGCTTCGCTTTCTCGGCGAGTCATCGAAGCCCGCTGGCGCGTGTCATCGGAGCCGGCTGGCGCGAGTCATCGGAGCCGGCTTGCGCAAGTCGTCGGAGTTCGGTGGCGCGAGTCATCAGCTCGCGGCAGAACAGAAGGCCTGCCTCAGCGCGCCGGCGTCGGGGCCGTGGCATTGGCCCGACGCCAAGAAATCACCTGACTGAGCACGAGGCGCTGCCACGCGCCTTCATTATGTCGGGGAGCTCCATCGGCCGCGCCATCGATTAGGGGCGGCCTTGTCTGCCATGTTGTAATTACGACAGGGACACGTCTGTCCGGTAAGTGCGTACCCCCCCCCCCCCCCCTCAAACAGGCGTCACTACAGAGGATACGGCTGGAATGGCTTGAACTCTACCATCTGAAGTAAAGGTCATCAATCCCGGCGACGTCATCTACACAGATCGACGAGGCTCGGTGACCAACGAGCGCTCGCCGTCGTTGGAAGTCCATAACATACCCCGCCGTAGGACGCAGCTGGTTACCCCTCCGTCTGCGGCTCCGCTCTGCGGCGTGTCGAGGCCTGCCCGCCGTCGGGCCGGTCGTGTGCCGTCCGGCCGGGCCGGCGCCGCCGCCTCAGCAGTGTAACATCCGCTCCACG
The DNA here is from genome assembly GCF_011947565.3 of Pollicipes pollicipes. Lineage (NCBI taxonomy): Eukaryota > Metazoa > Arthropoda > Thecostraca > Pollicipedomorpha > Pollicipedidae > Pollicipes > Pollicipes pollicipes. The sequence continues at coordinate 59,147,458 of NW_023596576.1, read as the reverse complement.
GCGCTCTCACGCCGGGGCACCGGCGCGGCGCGGCCGGAGCGGTGCGGCCGGCCCGGGAAGCCGCACGGCAGCGGCTCCAGCACCGGGCCGCGACGGGCAGCCCGTCACTACGGAGACCGACCCTGGCGCGTGTCTCAGTGACAAATGTCACTCCGGGGACGAGCGCGGTCCCGGGCGTGCATCAAGCTATGTTTGCGAAACGTTCCAATGAATGTACGCCTGTTTGAAAACTGCATTTTCCATGAAGTAAAACCAAAGCGTCAGCATGCAATTAAATGCGTCCGTATTGGACATGCCATCAGAAGAAGATAAATTATTTTAATGATCCCTCAGAAATGTTTAGCCTCCACCTGTACTGTGCGCGAGTTTCATTGACGTTTTGCTCGTCGCGCATTCACCTATTTACCACAAATCTCGTATGTTATGGCATTTATATTATGCCCTTCATTATTAGCAAAGGGATCTGCAGTCGCCAAACTTGTGTCACCAAGCATCTACATTTTATATTCAAATCTTGGTCACGCATTGACACCAAAAGTAAGACATGCCATAAAATCTGCACACTGCAGCAAACCGAAGCTATGTTACTTGCATCAGCTTTGCATCCGTTCAGAGCGTGATATGTGACAGGTGTTTGATCTCGTAACAAGCTCAGAAACTACTCTGTAAGTTCACAACTTCTATATTACTTTGGCAACTTTAACTCCATCAACGGAAACGGTTCGACAGCTGCATCTGTCGGATCAACCGAAATCATGTCCTTGATGAGTCATCGCATTTACTGCACTCCATTGTACATGCGAGTCGCGTCGGCCTTCTTTAAATAGCGTTCATCAGCTCTGTTCTTAATCAATAGATTGAAGGCCGAGCCTCCAACTCCAGCTGACTGTACTGGCAGCGCAGAAGGTCTGCCCCGAGAGAAGTTGGTCTGATTGCTCACCAGCGCGTTTGCCTTCTGTGGCAGCCACTTGATTTGGTTTGTTTTCGTACTTTAGAAAGATCTTACAATCATGGTGAGCATGGGATCATTTTTAATGTAAATCGTAACGCGTTCTTCCCTGAGTATCGGAGCCGGGATGAAAAAATTTCAGTGCTGGTATCGTGATGATTTGATTCGGAGATCCCGATATTGACGCGTTTCTGCTGATCTCACCACATCCCGAAAGCGGAGGCTGCATTGTGAGCCGGTGAGCTTCGGAACGAGCTGCGACTCACGCTCAAGCCTCAATAGGGAAGGTGTGGTGCTGGGGCTCAAGTGATAGCACTTCAGGACACAGACACGCTGGTCGTAATTACATGCAGTTGAACTCCCAGCATTGTTTGTGGTGCCGATCAGTTTGATTATCTTCTTAGTGGTCGGATGGAACACGAGGTAATAAGGGGGCCCGCCGCCTCCTATATGGCAGTGCGAGCCGCTGTCGAACAGAGCTGGCCGTATGCGAGAAGCCCGCTCCCCCCCCCCCCCCTCCCCAGTGCCTCTGAATGACCAGCCGGCTTGAGCAGACGTTCCCCGCCCCAGAGAGGGGGCGGGGGTGGGGGCGGCGCCCACCCGCCGCCGCCGACGGCCGACCGCCAGTGCTCGCTCGGTTGGCGTCCGGGCGGCAGCCAGCCCAATCGATCCCGCCGCGGGCTATCTCGGGAGCGGAGCGCCGGCAGCGGTCTAGCTATGCCGCCCCAGACAGCCGACCGCAACACGGAGGTCACAGCCGAGGTCACCCGGCTGACCCCGGGTCATCCGGAAAAGAGGCCGGACGGCGCTGACCCTCCTGGCGCGCGCGACACCGAGAAGGACGGCGGCGCCGCCGGCTGGCTCGTCGTGCTGGTCAGCTTTCTGTGCAACGGCATCATCTTCGGCATCGTCAACTGCTACGGCGTGCTTTACGTGGCGCTGCTGCAGAAGATGGAGGCGAATGGAGTGGCAAACGCCGCCTTTAAATGTTGTGAGTAGCTGGCGCGCTGGTATTGACTCTATTTTCCAGTCACCGAACTTGCCAGTGGTGTAATTTGTCATCACGTCGTGTTCGGCTCAACTTTTCACATCATTGTGCAGGATAGCGCTCACTATTACCTCGGCAGTGGTTGTATCGTTGCTGTGCATGCATTGCTCTATCGTGTGCATGTGCATATGATACAGGTTTTTAAAGATCTTATCCAAACATTTTGAATGAATGGATTTGATTGGTCAGAGCTTGCGCCAAGAAGAGTTTGTTCTGTGGCCCTGACCCCACCATCCGATCGTGAAATGCCACGTCTACGGGAGAATTTCGTGGCGAAAGTATAGCATACCGCAATGCTTGGCACGGTCCGTCCTGCCGTCTGACGTCACCTGCCCTTTAGCGCGGCCGCTGCCACCGGCCACTGGTCATGTCTCCATGGCAAACAGCGAGCGCCTAAAGCGACTCGAACCCACCCCGCCGCGGGTGGGTGGATCGGAAGGCAGGCGCTCTTAGCAACTGGGTTGTCGGGACGGACATACAACGAACGGTGCTCGCGTTGTGCCTTGATGAATTATTACACGTGTGACACTCGTACTTAGTTGCAGCTTGTGCGAGAAACTGTACTGTTTTACACGATGCTGTTACATATCAAACCGGTTTCCATACACCGTACAGTGCCAAGGAGCCAGCGCTGTATTGTTTGTACGCAATATGGCTTCCTGAGGACGGCCCTGTACCTTACAATGTCAATGACAGAAAGCATGCCACGACCAACCGGTCAAAAACCACCATTTCGGCTAGGAAGCCTGAAGACCGGACCGCGAGACTTTTCAAAGAACAAGCGTGGAAAAAAGTCCAATCTAGATGCGGTGCTAAACATTTTTGAAAAGCCTGCTAGACGTTGCTCTTAGTATCATCAATTCAGTGGCGTGGTTTCACAAAATGAATTGGAGAGAGGTGGTGCTGAACAGTGCAAAATTGCACAACCTATCCCCAAAATGCGTCAACAAACGGTTTTTTCCCTCAATTTGGCCCACTCTCTTCTCGAAGTTTGAGACAGAGGTTGAAGGCCCCCCCCCCAAACAGGAAACTATGCTCAGAACCTTAAGCTACACTGAGTGAAGAGTGGCACGTGGTGATTGTTGACTGGTCACAGCAATTGGGTTCTCTCCTTTTCAGCCCCGTTTTACAAACGTCTTGGGCACATGCTAACATATGATCGATTATTTTTTCCTTCGCTGATCTGCACTGCTGCGCCGCTTGCGGACTCCCTTCGGCTGAGAGACGGCATGATCATTATCAGGCACACCGTTCTGATCCCTGAATTTGTATCGGCATAAACCAGTCACTGCTATTTTTTAATCGGGCTGCGCCTACGCCCAGCTTTTTCCTGAACTGTGAGCAGCCGTCGCGATCCTTCTCTCCCTCAGTACCTGGACGCCATTGGGCGATTCTAGAGCGCGGATTAACGACAGGTAGTACCTCAGTTCAAATAGTACCTTTAGCCGCTTAAGAACATCACTTCACACATTAAGAGCGTAGTCAGTGCGTATATATCACCAGTGCCATTGCTAATATGAAGAAATTAACATTTAATTGGTGATATATACACCCCAGTCTTATTTTTGAACGGTTCAAATCTATTTTCGGAGACCTTCTGAAGAAATATTTCACGACGGCCATTCTTTCGCTCCGGACGCTAGCCGCCTTTCTATCAGTAGCAGCCAGCGCCGTTCGATTTTACGGAAGCTGCAAACCCGGCCATCGGTGCTCTTGCTCCGAAGATTGCGAAAACGCATTCTGACAACTTTTGATGTAATTTGTTTCACCAATCGATTCTGCAAAAAGGTAGACGTTAGACGTTCTCAGATAGACGATGGGCATTCTCAGTCAGTCATGGATTGTTTTGTTTTTTTATTTGTGGACCTCATTTCGGTCCACTCTGTGAAACACTCATGGGACCAACATCTTGTTCCGTAGTTGGTACTCGGGGGGGGGGGGGGGGGAAGGGAAGGGAGGGGCATTATCGTCCCCAATTAAGGGCTGCTGGACCATTCCGTTCCTGCGCGGAGTGTCTTCTGGCTGCCATTCTGAGAACACGGCGTAGGGGTTCCTGGTCGGTCCGGAGGCCCCTAGAGGGATACATCGTACATAAGTTCCCTCCCTGACGCGGGAGGCCCTCTGACCCGAACATTTGACCCTGGATTCACGCAGGGTCCTCACTGACACGAAAATATGCCCTCTCGCCGCAGGTTTTCCCCTAATGAGTACAGAGACTCCAATTCGGCTTAACGAGCCCTTGGATGAAATGGTGTGAACTCCCCCCCCCCCCCGTTCGATACTGGGAGCCTTGACGGACGCATAGACCTTTCATTGTCTCTTGAACTATCACCATAAGTTTTCCTATTTGCTTTCATTGTCAAAGGCCCTGAACAACGTAAAAGGCTCTCTAGCATTCGAGGTCCCGTCCCTGTTCCTGTTCGGTGAATGTTTCCATGGCCGACTTGGGGTCCCTTTTAGACACAGGACCCCTATTAGACATTGTAAGCCCCTAATCGCCACAGGGGACCCCGACTGTTTCAGCGACCCCGACCAATGTAAATCGCAGGCTACGGCCTTGCCCTTGCTTGGGAAATGGTCCCCAGGACTGAGACAGACGCAGAGCCGACTGTGCTTTGTTGGTGGTTTCTAGTCAAAATAGAGACCTGCATTGAGCCAGGAGACCCCAATCGGCGCGAAGGTCGTTGGACTTTCAGTTGAGGTCACGGCTCTACGCACGGGGTCTTTAGTGCGACCCTCAACGTGCCGGCATGTCAGTGACAGCCTTCCGGATCGTTTGGGCCCTTCATTATGCAATCCAGCCCTTGATCTCCCTTTCGGCCCCCTTTTCGGCTACCCTTGAACACGAGCACCGGCCATCTCGGGGACGCTTGCCGTGCGCACCCGCGGGAAGGTCCCCAGGGATGAGACTGACACAGGATGCTGACTGGAGCTTGAGGGTCCGGCCCTGTGGACTGGGGCCCCTTAATACGACCTCCAGCCAGCCGTTCGGACCCTTCGGCTCCTCAAATCGGGCACGTGATCCTCGGTCCTGAGGGCAGAGGAGGGAGGGCACGCGTTGACCGTGCTTCCCTTGCGTGCGCCACTACCGGGGCCCGTTTGATACAGGGTTCATCTATTTTCTCGTTGTAGACCCTTCCATGGCCATTTACATATGTTTTCATTGTCAGAGGCCTCTGACCAACGCAAGAGACACTCTGACATTCGGGATCACATCCCTTCTCTGTCCTGCAAATGGGGCTTGGAGGACCTGGGACCTCTTGGCGACGCAGGATCCTGGACACCTGGCCGACACAGAGCCCCTCATTTTCTTGCGGACCCCAAGTAATGCAAGAGATGTTCTGCCTGGCATTCGTAGGCCCGGGCCTTGTCCACGCTTGGAAAATGGGCCTGGTCCGTCTCGGGACCGGCTGTTCGTATTACCAGTCTCCGAGACCTGAGGCCATGGAGGCTCCGTTTGCTCCGGCGCCCCCGATCGGCTCAACATGCTTTCTGGTTGACTTTGGTACCCTTGTCATTCATTAATAAGGATACCAGCCCTGCTGACTGAGGAAACTTAGTACGGCGCGGACCAGCCCTTGCGTTCCTTCTTATCCTTACGGGGGCCACGGTTACCTGCTTCCTGTTTCCACATCCCGCCTGCGCCCGGGGCTCCCGGGCTCATTTCCGGGCGACAAGCAGCCGCTGTGTTTTGACCCACCCCCCCCCCCCCCCCCACCGACCGAGCCTGGGCGCTGCTGATGAGATCCACGCGGGGGTTCCCCGGCGGCCAAATCTCCTGTTGCTATATGAAGAATCTCCGGGTATGGTGGCACTCCTGGAACGACACGCCCACTGTCGGCCCGGCCGAGCCGGCGGTCCCGCCCGTCGCTGCCGTGCGACAGCTGGGACGGCGCCGGCATCGGATCAATGGGCCGGGCAGCGGGTACCGGCTGCCGCTGCCAGGTGGCACCACCGTGTTACCCGTGTGAGATCAGCAGAACTGAGCCAAAGTATCCCAGACCTTAGTACTCGGGGTTCCCAGCCATATGTGTGTTGGGTCCTTTGCAGCGATGTTCATTCGTCGCGAAGACGTACATCGATGCAGGTTAGGCTGCTGAGAGCTCGTCATTTTGACAGATTCATGCAACCAAATGCAGTTGTGTAATGTTTATAACTACCTCCCCACCGTTACTTTTTGGGTACGTTACGCCGCACCAAAGCCCCCGCCCCCCCCCCCCCCCACGTCATCGCCATGCGTAATGTAATAAATCGATGGCCCATTTGCTAATCACAGAAATCATACGCCTCATCTGGATGCACACTCATGCAATTGATTTCACCCATTGGCCAAAAACGGTACTGTTAGGACGTGGTGGGTAAGGGGGTGCTTAACATAAACACCGCTATTATGGTGCAGTTAGATATAGTTCACAGATGCTGTGACCCATGCGTATCTTCGTGTAGCTATCACTGTATACACCATGTTTACCCTTTTCGCCGCTTTTTTTAATGATGGCAGATAAAGGGTCGTAGCCTGTATGTTTCGGAAAAGAATATTGGTCGTTGAGGTCATGATAACGGACGTAGCAAATAGCGACAGGGTAGCTTGGAAAAAACCGGTGCGTCTATTATTTTCCGGAACAGCCGCAGGCAACGGTCGTTGCCAGCCGTGGCCACCACTCATGCGGGCTGCCGTGATATGCCAGAGAAAACTGCGCAGTGGGCAGGGCTTGAGCCTCACCTCGGGTCTCCAGGAGCCCTCCTGCTGACATCACTGGAAATAGCCGGGTTAACAGGGCGAATCTCAATTCTGGCTGTCTCAAAACAAAAGTTTTTGGAGGGCTATAATACGACATTCATAACGCAGTGGCACGGTTCAGCGGGTTCAAATCCTGTCGAGTAAATAATATTTACAACATTATTCTACATTTTATGGTTTTGATAACCCTTTTTAGCAATCAGTTTTTTCCTCGTTCAAGAAACAAGAATAAGGCAGCTGTTCCGACAGGCACGGATAACTGCCAATGCTGCCCAAGTGACCATGGCTCACCGATTTCCCTGTGCGTTGTACGTGCTCACTGCCTCGAGTGCAATCGTCAATATTTGACTATCTTCTTCGCTGGTTCCAATTTCACTATAATGCGGAAAAGTGATCTTAGTATTTGGCACGTACTTTTCCCAAATGATTGCATGACAAATGCACGCGGAGCAGAGTTGATCCGTGCAGATACGTGATATGCATACGTGCAGAAATATACGTTGGCAAATATATGAACCCAAGTGTTCCTAAACAGCTATTCGTAATCGCAAAGAATCGTGACTCACACGTCCGGAAACACTTTTGCACGAATGCACAAATGTCATACGGCAATTGTCATAAACGCTTATGTTTGCAATTGCAAATGTTCGTAGCGCAGGTGTTCGTAGATGCGAATGTGCGTAGGTGCAAATGTTCGTAAGACAGATGTTCACAATCATAGACGCTTGAAATCAATCGCACATGTTCGTAGGTCGAAGTATTCACAATCCAACTGTTCGTATAGCATACACTTGTATCGAAGACGTTCGTAATGGCTTATGTTCGTAGCGCTAATGATACCTTTATGGATACCTTTACTTAATACTTAACAACATAATACTTAATAACACCTGGATGCCTTTGTGTCCGTATTACCAATGTTCGTACCTGAATCCATAGTGTCTGTGATTTTTGCCGATATTCGGTCTGCTGCTGTCTGGCTCTTTGGCCTGTGTTCAAAATTGCATTGTTCGCAGCTCCGGCCCATATTGATAAGACTGTTGTAGACAGCTCTGATCCGGGTGCAGTCCGGTCCTGGTCTGCTCGAGTATTGACATCCCTACCGTCCGCAGCGCTAGCTGGAGTGCTGTGTCCGCACCTGACGTTCCTGATGTCAGCAGTCCTGGTTCGAGTGCTGACATTCCTGCTGTCCGCAGCGCTGGCCGGCTCGCTGTGCACACGTCTGATGTTCGTGATGTCAGCAGCTCTGGTCCAGGTGTTGACACTCCTGCTGTCTGCAGCGCTGGCCGGCTTGCTGTGCACATGTCTGATGTTCGTGATGTCAGCAGCTCTGGTCCAGGTGTTGACACTCCTGCTGTCTGCAGCGCTGGTCGGCTCGCTGTGCACGGGTCTGACGCTCCTGATGTCAGCAGCTCTGGTCCAGGTGTTGACACTCTTACTGTTCGCAGCGCTGGTCGGCTCGCTGTGCACGGGTCTGACGTTCCTGATGTCGGCGGCGTCTGGAGTGCTGGCCGACCAGGCCGGCCTGCGGCGCACAGCCTTCTTCGGCGCCATACTCGCCTTCGTCGGCCTACTCATCTCGGCCTTCGTTTCCAATCAGGTGACGGCTGCAAACACGCGCAGAATGAATGCATAGACATAGGCATTATGGCAGAGACATTTCTGGCGCCTCCAGGCAGATGATGGCACGTCACATCTCAGGACGCCGCGGTCTCCGCGTACCAGATTGGTAACTCTTCCTGGTGTCTCTAGACCGGAAACAGCTGGAGACATCTTCAGACAGATAACAGCTGCCGAATTCATCAGACAGGTAAAAGTCCGTGACATCTCAATGCGTCTCAGTCTGAGGCGCCATCTCTAGGCAAATGGCGGCTCCTCGTGTTTCAGAACAGGCAATGATCCAAGACATCTTAGGACGTTTCAACGTCAGGCTCGGTCCCCAGACAGGTAACGGCTAATGGGGTCTCAGGATGCCTCAGTACTAGCTTCATCTCCAGACAAGTTCATGGGTTCTCAGGATGTCCCAGTCATAGTTTCGTCTCCAGGCGGGTAATGGCTCATGGGGTCTCAGGATGTCTCAGTAATAGCTTCATCTCCAAATAAGTAACGGTTCATGGGGTCTCAGGATGTCTCAGTAACTAGCTTCATCCCCAGACAAGTAACGGTTCATGGGGTCTCAGGATGTCTCAGTACTAGCTTCATCAGACAAGTTCATGGGTTCTCAGGATGTCTCAGTCATAGTTTCGTCTCCAGGCGGGTAACGGTTCATGGGGTCTGACGACGCTTCAGTCATAGCTTTGTCTCCAGACAGGTAACGGTTCATCATCTCAGAACGGATGGGTGCTGGAAACATTTGAGTATGGTGGTTGCTTGAACAGTGCATTATAATTTGACCTGGCCCTGCTATTATTGCTACCAGGGTCCCCCGTTGAGCGTTTTGTGAATCTCTGGACTGGTCGGCAACTGGTCAACAAGCCTCTGTCTACATAACAAGTTCATGGTCCTCTCGCAGCCGGCAGCAGTCTACTGCCCAAAACATTTTCGAAGACTAGGAGATCATATGATATCTGGAGCTTAAAAATATATGAGCTAAGACAAAAGTAAAAACCTTATTCCTCGGGGAAAAACGAGGAGAATGGAAATCTAGATGTGGTGATGTTACGACAACATACAGTTATCGAAACAACAGCAGAAGCGAGTTTATTTTAATTGCTTCCACGTTGATTTCACGTCAATTTACTTCCGCTATTGTTTCGATAAAAGCATGTTGTCGAAATATCAACACATCTATATATCCATTCTCCTGGTTCTTCACGGAGGAATAAGGCTATTACCACTGCCTTATCTATTTCAATAATGTTACTCGCAAATTCAATTAACAACTTATTGATATATGGGCTGCATTGAGTACAACTGGAATTTGCCGAAATCGGGTCTCGTGTCATCGGGTCATGTGTTCACGTCACCCGAGACTCAGACTCCCGAGACACCCGAGATTCACGAAACATTTTAAGCTGCCGGGCAGCATGACGGTATTGGAAAATTAATATCATATTTGTACTTTTTATTGCAATCATACAGGTACATTGGGACAGAATGTGATGTATTCGAGGTATGCGCAGCAGCCGTAACAATGCAGACATTTATGAAGACGTTTATGTGATGATACATTTTATACCGTTTACCCTTTTAATGTTTTTTACCATTAAAGTATGACTGCGTCCGATATTAGACGAAGTTTCAAGTAAACTAGAATTTGTTCTGTTTAATGTTATTCGCTAAAGGCTTGATATTATGATTCTAATGCAACTCTCTTATTGTGTATGAGTAATGCATATACAATATACTCTCTTTCTTTATTTCCTTTTTCTCTTTCTCTCTTCCTCCTCTCCCTCTCTCTCTCTCTCAGTCTCTCCCTCCCTCTCTATCCATCCTTCCCTTCCTCCCTCCCTCCCTCCCTCCCTCTCTCTCT